>NC_079169.1:80286778-80311778 GCF_947568905.1 Ostrea edulis
ATATGGCACTTAACGACCAAGGTGCTATATTGTTACTTAGGCGAAGGAGGAGGAGAATCGTAAGGCAGCGTAGATCTTGCTGGGTACGACCTTGGCTTTCTGTTGAAAGAAGACTTCAGTTTGGCCATTATGATCAACTGATGAATGAATTGAGGATGAAGGATCAACAGTCCTTCTTCAACGTTTTGAGGATGCCTTCAGAGATGTTTGATGAATTATTGAATAGAGTTGGACCCCGAACTCAGAAGAATACCGCATTCAGAAAAGCTCTATAACCCGGTCTAAAACTGGCTATAACCATAAGACAGTTGGCATCGGGTGATCGATATTCAACAGTAGTATTGCTGGTCGATGATTTAGTGAGCGTTTCACTGGCACCTCTCCCTTTCCCTTTCCCACCACGACCTCTTTCAGTTTTTGGCGGCATGCTTTTACAATAGAAATATTGGTACAAATGGATGACAAGAAGGTTGTGAGCTGTATTTATACTGAATCTGGATCTGATTCAGCTGCTGCAAAGCGTGGCGACAGCGGCGCGGAAACGTGGTAGAACCGTAGTAAGATCGTGGTAGAATCGTAGTAAGATCGTGGTACAATCGTGGCAGAAGCGTAGGAAACTCGTGTTGCAGTCGTGGGAGTCGTGGTGAGAGCGTAGTTAGAACGTGATGGACGTAGTGGGAGCGTAGCAAGAACTTGATGAACGTAGTGAGAACGTGGTGAAATCGTAAGAAGGCCGTAGTTTAATCGTAGTGGAGTCGTGATAAGAGCGTAGTGAGGACGCAGTAACATCGTGAAGACAGACAAAATTACAAATTCATGCCGTTCGCACTACGATCTCACCACGATCTAAAAAAAAATATATGATAGAACGTAGTGAGATCGTGGTGGTCGGGATGTAGTGTGACAGGGCCATAACATGGCTACGTCAACAAACGAAATCATTTAAAGCTGGGAGTTTTCGGGTCTGACTATAACGAACGGAAGTTGTGATGCTGGAATAATTCTGTTTTTAGAACGAGAAAACCCGAGACGAGGTCACCTCTTCCGAATACCATTAGCTACACGAAAAGGGAAGAGAATACCGATCATAGTATGTGGAAAGACTTTAAAGACATGCACACTTACACATTATTGGAACCATGCTACTTTTAATATATCCAAATATATTATCATTGTAAACTCTTAACCCTATACGATATGATTTGGATCATAATGGTGTTGACACAATGTATATTTAGAAGTACTTGTTTTCACCCCCCACCCCCACCCCCGAATAACCTACATGAGGTGACTTTATTGTGTTTGCAAGACATTGCTGATATGCAGTAGAGAGATTTCAACCAAAAAGTCAAATCATGTATGTTCTTCGGAGAAGGGTGGGGGCCGGAACCCCTGTGATTAGGTCATACCGAACAGATCGATGTTTGATTATAATTATCTAAAATGATATTGGGGTAGGGGTAGAAGCGGGTGGGTTTTTTTTTATCATGTGAACTATTCACAAAATATGTGTGCAATGCATGCACAAGTGCTGGTTGTTGATATTTGTTTAATCTTATATTTAAGTTATAACAAAGTTTTGACATTCCTTTATCAATTAATTTGTTAACACCCCCCTACTTTTTATATTTTTAATCGAATTTGGATCTGATCATATGTAAGGGGCTTGATAAACTATTTTGTTTCTTTTAAAAAAAAACCACGAATATTAGCCAATGCTATATAGTTGGCCTTATAACTGAAATGTGGAATATTGTCAATATATTGTGCTTTCATGGTTCTTTCTGATTTCCATGATAAATTACCTACCCAACACTATGAGGTTTTTAATTATATTTGTGGATGTGCTATAGTCTTTCCACAACCGACTTGACCAGTTAAATGAAATTACATGTATGACCCTCTTTGGCTAGACTTGATTACTATGATCGGTATTCTCTTCCCTTTTCGTGTAGCTAATGGTATTCGGAAGACCTCGTCTCGGGTTTTCTCGTTCTAAAAATAGTTGGCTGCGACAGAAATATTCCAGCATCACAACTTCCGTTCATTATAGTCAGAAATTAGAAGTGGCGAGGTTAAAACGATGAAATTTAGCGATGTGAAGTAATTATTGCGCACCAAATAGCGATGCATTTAATCCATGAATCATCAGTAGATTTAGAATGACCGTTCTGTGCATTATTGGTGTTTTTTCGATAGGATTTCTCAGCGAGGTGTAGATTTTTTCAACATGTCGCTGGCTGAGTTGCACACCTTGTTCATATATTATGATCGGTGATATGACATTTTTAAAAACGGTTTCTATGCGAGATTTGTGTATTCCATTGAAATATATAAACTCTGAAGTTACATATTTTATCAAAAATACGTCCGAAATACCCAAGGAATTGAACATTTAAAAATACAAGAAGGGGGTTACCGGAAGTCCTGCCCACAAGCACCTGTGTAAACAAGAACATGTCACTTACTTACTATCAGATATAGTGAGTTTAGGGACAGTTTATTTGAAAGTTGAGGGGTGGGGAACAAAACAAGAAAAAAGCGGCACCCGTTATATTAATATAAAAAATCCTAGCAAGAAAAGCTGTTCTGCCCATACTCCTAAATCGTAAGGGGGTATCCTTTAGTATATGTGTAACCGGTCTTGAGTATAAGAATAATCCACAAGATGGTTAAGGTCGTAGATTCGTTTACTTTTGGAAAACAATGAAAACAAACCCTATAACAACAATAAAAACATATAAGGACAAATACAATACAAAGACAAAAGACACTATCGAACATATGATATATGCAACGATACAAATATATATATATTGGTCATCATTTTATCGTCAAAGGACATAACTCTCTGAACCATCAATTATAATTGATATTAAAAAAATGAATATAATGTACTGCAGTGAATTGCATATGTACATGTACATACCAGTTTATGGAACTGAGCTACAGCTTCCGAAATCAAGGTGAACTGCTTAAAACTCTTATGATGACCTATTGAATAATTTACTAAAATACTAAATTCTGTACACATATATCACTCTGCGCATTTATATTACTTAAAACTCATTATTTACTTAAAGAACAGAAATTATGTTTTTCCACAATTCTACTTTCAGTAAATCTTTCACTCACGACTTGCACACAAGTTTTATGAATAAAGAAAAGTTTAATTACTTATTTAAATTCATTACTTGCTTTTAATCATATAGTAAAACTATCAGCTACTTACAGTTGTTGGTGTTAGCAAATCCTCTATAAATTAAATATATATTTTATGCTTATTTAGAACTCAATAGTGGCAACACCCTTTGGAATCTCTTTCAAAACTAGATTTTCCTGAACTATTTCATAAAAAGAACTCAGGAATTCCCGCCAGGAATTCCTATTGGCTAGAACAAAATACTAAGACCAATCAGATGACAGAACAAGTATGACACCTAAGAGGTACATGAACTAATCCGAGTTATGTTCTATCTGGACCCTTACGGATTAAACCATTATATTTAAAAGGGTGTTTAGGTTTCTTTTACACACAACACAAAGTTAGTAAGTAGCGCAGCGCAATATGTATTGAAGTGAATAAATGTGAATGGCAATATAAAAATATAAAACTAAACTAAGTACAACTACCACATATGTATCAGTTCCATGAATTTAACCTTGCATTTACACTACCATTCACCGCTACTATTAACTATATCAAGTGACCAGCTAATAAATCGATCTTTGCATGTACTAATAACAAATGTATGTGATGATTTAAAGCGATGTGAGGAAAAGGGGGTGGATGGGTGATGGTCTGGAGATCTTTTGTTTTATCTTCGCTGCCAAACTTCAGTAATTTAATCCAATATATCATGTTTTGGTACTAGGGCATTCATTTGCAACATTCTGAAAAATAATCTTCAAACCAGGCAGATATTTTTGTATCAGAAATGAGTTGTCTTTAGCCATCACCAATGTGTATGTACAAGAGTTGCCCAAGTGACGCATAATTTTCGCAACTTCTTTTTCTAAAGAGTTCCAAACTTTTCTAGTTCCGATATCCCGTATTACATACAATTGGCGTGAATATATTTTCCCCACGTCCACGCTTAGTGTTTTCTAGAAGTGAAACTACACGAGATTTCAGAGTACCAAAAATGAATGCAAAGCATAATTCCAATTCTTCGTTATTTTAAATGGTGAGAAATAAGAAAGCTGCAATTGGATTCATGTACAAAATACATACATTGGGCAAATATATAAAATTAATGTTTGTCATTCTATAAGTTTACATAATAACTATTACGTCATTCTTTGATTAACACTTAATTGTGTTTCTTTCTTCCCACTCTAAATGTGTCCGACATATTCTCCGCCATTTTAACTGAGTCCACACAGCTTCGAACAATTCAAGTGGTTACACGAAACTAGGGCATTACGCACGTTTTCACTCCTACTCTTCTGATTGTAATTATCGGGCTTTTGGACTACGTAAGTATGCTGATATAATGATATCGAACTGCTATGCTTGATCACTTTAATCAAGATATATAAGACCAATAGCGCACCTTTATCTTTTTGTTGGCTATTAAGACACCTTCAAACACAGAGAGGGGAATTTCTTTGTCTTTGATATAATGTCTCGCACTAATAATTATAACACAGAAGAACAACTGTAGCCACATTTAATTTAATGCAAATTACACCACGATTTTTATTTATTAGAGGTTATTGGATTTGATAGGTCTGAACCACTTTCTAGGGGGTAATGGGTTTCACCATTTTATTAGAGATCTACTCAATATTATTACGTATTCAGTTTAGTAGAGTCATGAAAAAGATTTCAAAGAAATAATGCATTTTTATAATATGAGTCATAGAACTCTGTCTTATTCACCAGGACAAGAAACGTCGCTCCAGTCTCGTGGTTTTACTTGTAGATGTCGTAAAGAGGAAATTCATTGAAGATTCTATGATTTTTAAGATTTTGGTCTCGCCTCTCACCGATTGATCCACATTCCATATTTTTCTATACGTAATCTGTGACATCATGGCTGAACTCATGATAATCTTTTTTGTTGTTGTTGGTTGTTCAAATATGCATGCTAGTACACATGATTTTTCAAAAGTTGTCGACTCGTTGTAATGGTAACCATGGTATCCTATGTAGCAACCGGATATGGTATAATCTTATTCTTGGTGTGGGTTTTTCTTTGGGGTGGTGACAAATACTCCTCCGTATATATCGTGGGAAAAGATTCGATTAATGTTGTGTATTACACATTGCACACAATTCCTTTTCGTGACCGAGGACCCTTACATCTACATTTGAAATCCAACGCATTACCGACTGCGCTAATGAGGGTCGATATAACCAAGGTAATAATACTAGATAAAGTCAATCTTAGCAAAATATTAATTCTTTCAATAAAGACTAAATTTGCCAAATCGGATATTTTAACATGACACACATGTTGGGTTTTCTTGCTCATGAACAAGACACTTGAAGTGCTGTACAGCTATTCATAAAATATCTTACGACTAAGATCAAAATTTACAAACACTGTAATTTTCTTATTTTTCATTTCTTGCAGACTTTCTTAATAAATATGCAAAGTACATCCATGGTTTAAAACTTGAATACATACTAAATGATCTTGTGATCGGTATTTATTTATCAGACAGAATTTTTTTTTTTCTGCTTAGTCGTAAAATATTCTGTGAATATGTACCCTGGTCTCTAAGTGTGCATGTTACTACAAACCCACATCCACAACAGGCTTGGCAAGATTTTCCCAATCAATAGCCTTGAGAATGATTAACTGTAAGTCTCCGTATGGATATTATTACCAGGACAAAGTTTTTGCCAAACAGGGTTACTCTTACATAAAAAAAATATCTCAACATTTTTATCAGACAGAAGAAACATCCTGGGTTGTTGTTGTTTTCCAGTGTAGTTACATGTATATGCCTAGAAGCGACTAAAGTGACGTAACCTATTTGAAAAAACCCCATCACATTGTGTCATTCACAACAAATGCAAAATCATAGCAGGATGAAATACCAAGGCGACCATACTGTAAACAACTCAAATCTGACATTTCCAATTTTTAGTAGATTCTGAATCCATTTAGATAGTTAAAGTCAATGCAATAATTTAAAGGGATTTACTTAAGATGGGGTAGGATTACCTTAATGTTTCCAAGACTTTGTTGCAAAGCAACATCGTGCGTTCTTACTACTATGATAATGTCAATTGCCTTGTATTCAGAATTGTATTAATGGAATGTATGTCCTCGCGATTATAACTAAGAGATAAATTGCTTTTTTATCGTAGAAGATCTGGGTTATTGCCATCATAGATTATTTGCCTTGTAGAATAGATTGCATCAATTAGAGAATTTTTGTAGTTGTATTTACAATTACCAAACTTTTCATTATGCAAACTATTTGCATGTCTGTTCATTGTATTGGAATATAACAATCAAACCGCCTTCCTGAACAATAGGTAAATAGGATTCAATAACGAGGCCCACGGCAAAAGACGCTCACCTGGGTCACACTACTCTTATCGAAACATTATTCTTACTTCACGTAGTTTTATAAAATTCACTGCCGAAATAAGGAATAACATCATCAGCTTGGCTTGGCGTAAACACCGTAGTATTGCTAAAAAAAATCACTTTGGGGCTCCAAATGTGTAACTACTCAAAGCCAAAGCCTACATCAAACAAATGTTCACTACATGTCCAGGATATTTATGATAATTATCTATTGCAAATTCATATTAAACTCCCGTTGGATAGATATCTTGATGTATCTTAAGTAGAAGTCAAAATTCGACTTATTTAGAATCAATGCTACATATCGTCATTTACATGTACAGTACATGTCTGTTCATATTTTGACATTTGTTTGTTCTCGAGTTATTTCAATATTAAATGTTTCCTTGATCAAAACGTCCTAACCCGGACTTAGGGGTCATAATATAAAAAGATTTGAATATACTCTACAGTTTATTATACGCTATTTAACAAGAATTGTCAGAAGACAACGGTGATCACATGGTCGGTTGACGTTTGTGAAGAGCAGTACTCCTAGTCAGAATAATCGAACTATTTCTCGGTCCCCTCTCTACATTTAGAACATGTCCAATATACTCGTAATGTATATACAAAATGAATCTGCTTCGCGACAATTATCAAATTTTAATTGTAAATTTAATTAAAACTAACCTCACTGAGTCTACTGAAATTCTTAAAATTGTGAAAAAAACCACCGGTCGTGGTAGCTCAGTGTTAAAACGTTCGCTTCGTGACCGAGAGGTCGTCCCGTTCGAGTCCCGTGTAAACCTAAAGTGTAAGTAATATGTAGTGAATGATACTTCGCCAAATGCTCGGCATTTGAAAGTGAGAATCTGGGGTCTTTCAGACGAAACATTAAAATTCATAGTCCCGTGGCAGGCTAAAGAACCCTCATTTCTACGGCTCTAAACACTATTCGATGGTCTAGATTTAAGACACTTTAACTGAAGCTGGTGACATCTAAATATAAATGAAAAATTCACATGGGGACGTAAAACAAATAAACAGAAATAAATTTCTCAAATCTTTAGTCTTTTTCACGGAAATCCCATTCAGTACTCTCAACATTTGTCATTCTGAATACATTCAGCGACAGTTTGATTTTTTAAACAAGTGCATGGGAAATGTTCGGAAGTTGTGTCAAAGAAGAATATTTTTATAATGAAATGTTGCAATATTTCATTGACATATGCTGCAATTCCGAAAAAGTTAATTCCGTTACATTCCAAATACGTTGGACAAATTCTATCGTAAACTTCGGGACACATATTGCTATAACGATAGGAAATTTTATCTACAGTATAAAATGTGCTTGTTCGATGCCAGGAACAACACCCCCCCCCCCCCCCCCCCATATATGCTAGAAGTAGTGCAAATCAAATGTGGATTCTAAAACATTCTAAAGACCTTTTAGTAAATTTGAAGTCACAAAACTTTTCTCAAATCAACATAATCAAACCTTATGACTTTTCAACACTTTACACCATTCCTATGACTTTTCAACACTTTACACCATTCCTCGCGTTAAATTAAAGACTAGACATTTTATACGCCCGTCCTGAGATGGGACGCATTATCTTATGGCGCTGGTTGCCCGAGATCATGTTTTCCGGATCTTTCCGAAACGGATGTATGTACAGCTTTTAGATTTGGTCACAACTTCTCCCTTACGATCACAACTTCTCCCTTACGATCACTTCTTCCTTACGAAGGATAAGAGTGAATTTACTTTTCAGCTGGATTTATGCACCGTGACCTACTTTATGACTAAAAGTAGGTGAAACAGACTTTTCTCAATACAGATATTGCCCTGCAATTTAGTCAGGAGCTTCCTCTCGGAGGAATACAAGTTCATTTGCCTTTCAGCCAGATTAGTTCGTCTGTCGGTGACCCCCTTTAGGGCCAAAGGTATGTCAAACAGTTTTACCGACTTTTTTCATTACGGGTACAGATTTACACTGAAATTTAGTCACAAGCGTCCTCTCGGAGATATACAAGTTTTAGCTGCATTGGTCTGTCGGTGAGTCAGTCCAAGGTAATATTTTCCGGACTTTGTTCTGTATAGGATGCATGTATAGTGTTGAAATTTAGTCATAATTGATTCCCCAAAAAGCATAAGACTGGGTTTGCATTTCAGCTAGATTGGTGCACCGTGACCCACTTTAGGTCAAACAGTTTTCCAGACTTTTTTGGGCACGGATATTTAAATTATATTCTTACGAGGCAGAATCTATCCAAAATTTTTCGACATAATAAGAAAGCTACTGTTGCCAGTGGCTTTCAATTCGACATTGAGAATATCGATGACGTTTTATCTATTAATAACATATGTCGATTCAAAGACAACATGGAGTCTTTTACATCTGCTTCCTACTTAGATATTTTATTGAGCATAGATGCTAACGGCAAACTAACAACTCAACTACATGATAAAGAGGACTTTCAGCTTGTCCATCGTGAACTTTCCATATTTAAGTAGCAATATTCTTTTGTCATATGCATATGGTGTTTATGTTTCTCAACCGATTCGATACGCATGAGTGTGTTACAAAGGTTTCAACAATCCCGTTCAAAGAAAGTATTTTAATAAATTTCATGGTCGTTATAACGATCTAAATCACCCATACAACCTGTCAAATGCTGTCCGACATGTTTCATACCAATTGGGGTCTTACAGATTTCCACACTGAATCTGACTACGGATTACTCCGTTTACCTAGGCTAATTGGGCTCACGACGGATGTAATTGGTCGACAGGGTATGCTTACTCCTCCTAGGAACTTAATCCTACATTTGATATGTCCAGAGATCCGTGTTTGCCTATAGGAATTATGAGATTGTTCACCGCTCGTTATCTTCACCTTTTCAGCAAACTGAACGGTTACACGTACAGAGCTCTGTCGGCCAGTCATGATTCCAGACCTTTCAGTCAACTGAATGACGCAAATGGACGGCCTTATACATGTAATTTGGTTGAAATGAGTACAAATATAAATTCCGAAGAGATAAATTTTCTATGATATTTGACACACTGATTTTGACTACGGAGAACTCTGTTTACCTAATCAGGATATTGGGCTCACGGCGGGTGTGACCCGTCGACAGGGGATGCTTACTCCTCCTAGGCACCTGATCCCACCTCTGGTGTGTCCAGGGGTCCGTCTTTGCCCAACTATCTATTTTGTATTGCTTATAGGAGTTATGAGATTGATCACTGTTCGTTATCTTCACCTTTCATTCAAAAGCTGAAATATATTACCTCTCCCTATGCCACTTTATACATTTCCCCCACTGTTTTAGACTTCACTTAGATTGATTGTATATTGTTTAACGTACATCTCGAGAATTGTTTTACTCTAATTGAGACGTCTACCTAGAAGTCATGGTAATGAATTACATTCCACTTGGTAAACCGTATTCAGTTTACTTATGAAAACATTTAAAAATCAGTTTTCATCTTTTGTGAAGAAAGTTTTCTGTAGCAAGTGTTATTCAGGCCTAGCTACAATCGTTTTACCCCTATTGTATGCTTGTTTGATAGTTCCAGTCTCTATCATAGAAAGGTGAAGATAACGATCATATGTCGAATTTCCATAATTCTTTCTAAGATATCATGAGAATAATTTTATCTTCAAGAGCCATCAGGTGAATTTCAACTAATCTTCACACAAATCACCTTTGGGTCAAATGGATTAAAGATTATTCAAATAATGGACCAATAGTGAGATAATTATAAGTTAAAATTAGGGTTCGTGTTTAAGAATTATTGGTCTAGAATAACCGAAAACTGCACGAATATTTCCTAACTAATGAAACTACAATAGACTGAATGTTTTGGATGGATGTACATCTCCGCCTTGTTTGTGTGTAAATTTCCATTTCTTAATGTCACATTTGGCCTATCCTAAACGTTAAGTAGGCGGTATTGACTATACCAATGCGGTGTTGTTTTTCTTCTTCTCAGAATGCTATAAATGTTTACCTGCTCTACGACACGTCCTCAAGGTAAAGACAAGCGATCAATCGATATTTGCTAAGGCAATAAAAATGGGCCAAATTTTAAAGAGACCAAGATAAATAGATGTATAAATCAGGGGAAAGGGAGACTTCATGACAATTTCAATATTTAAACTTCCGCAGGTAATTCATTAATTTTCCTAAAATGTTCTACATCATTTTACCGTTTTCCATGCTTATTTAAAAAAAAAATTGCACTTGCAGCAACGCTAACTCAAAATTAAAATATAAACTCACGGACGATCCCGTAAATGACTTTCCAAAACAAACACAAGTATATTACAAAATTCAACTCCCCAGATCATGGCTTATGCTAAAGAAATAACACTGGATATTAAAGGTCGTTCTTATGATGTGAAGTAGCTGCAGAACTAATTTTCTGAGAAAATATTGGGACAGGTCAAAGAGATACAGATCCAATGCTGTCTTGACTTTGTTCATACCGATTGTTGGGCCGTTCTTGGCACACTGATTTTGACTACGGATAACTCTGTTTACCTGATTAAGATATAGGGCTCACGGCGGATGTGACCGGTCGACAGGGGATGCTTACTCCTCCTAGGCACCTGATCCCACCTCTAGGGTGATTAGTATTGCTTGTAGGAGTTCAATCTCTCACCAGAGGGCGTATTACGCTGTGCTACAACACCTCTGTCAACGTCTAAATGACAAGATTCTTGGCAAAACTTGCATTTACATAATGAATCATGAATAAATCAATTATCAGACTTGAGTTTTATTTTAAAGCTTTAAAACTTACAAAATAGTTTATATGTGAAAATTAAAAAAGATATATTTGTTTCACCGTATTTTACAAGGGATTATATCTCGGCAGAATATTGCATTACTAATGTAAACAAATATGGAGGACGCGGAAAAATGAAAAAGAATCGCTGACATATATCAACTGGGTTTGGTTCTTAAAGAAAAACAAGTTGCAGGTTTGACCCACATAGAGAAACATACACAACAGTCGATTTTCGTTTCTTTCTTTGGCGTAGTCGCCATTTTGAACAACATGTGACAAAGGTCACGTGTCTCTGTTTTCTTGACTATTTTTTAGACGTTGACAGAGGTATTAGTGGAGCGTAGCGGGAACGATAACTCTGGGTAGAGATTGGTAGGAGTTATGAGATTGATCACTGTTCGTTATCTTCACCTTTCATGAAGCATCTGAATCACTAGTGATTGTATTCATCTATAAATGCACTATTCATGGAAGTTTGAACCATGTAAGGTACAGGTAAACGGAGTTATCCGTAGTCAAATTCAGTGTGCCAAGAACGACCTAACAATCAGTATGAAACATATCAGACAGTATTTGACCCAATGATCGGTTGTATTGGAAAACTAGATCGTTATAACGATCATAGAATTTGCAAAATGCTGACTTTATACGAGACTTTTGGAACCCCTACACCACCAACTTGTTTGTCAGTAGCCTGCTTCGATTTAAAAACTGACCTTACGCAGAACAAGCTCTTGCGTATCAAATCAGTTGAGAGATATAAACACCATATGCAGGTGTTACCGGAATGTTGCTACATAGATAAGGAGAGTTGACGATGGAGAAGCTGAAATCATCCCGTTTGTCATAAAGTTGAATTGTTTGATTGCCGTTAATATCTACTTTCAATAAAATATCTAAGTATGAAGCAGAAGTTGATGACTGTCGATGTTTTAATTTCTTTGAAAAGCTTTGTTCCTAGATATTCGATTTTGTGTTGATAATAGAAAATCAAAGTACTGAAGGTACTGAAACGAGGTGACGTTTGGCAGTGAATGGGATGGATTCTAATGCAAGATCGAATTAAATGAAGGATATAATATGTTGGATGGTATTATTTGTAATCCAGAAGCATATGTTATACCTTCAATTTGAGGTAATGAAATGTGTTAACTGTTGAAACATTCTAAAACTGAGTAGCAAGCATAATTAAGCTATATGTGAGGAAGAGGCCCATAGGCCACAATGCACATCTGACCTACCAAGGATGTGCTTAGTAGGAAGATTTTTAAAAATGTGGTCCCATCTAACCCCTTGGAGTCGTAACTAAGACAAACTTGAATCTAGACTAACTAAGGATGCTTCCATATCAATATTTTTAATGATGCCTTTGTTGTTCTTGAGAAGATTTTTTTTTAAAATCCTATATATTTCATTGTAAAGTATTGATCCCCAATTGTTGGCATACCCTACCCCTGGGGGTTATTACTTGAACATACTTGAATCAACACTATGAAACGAAGGTTTCACATAAGTTACAGTGTTTTTTACTCTGTGGTTGTTGTTGAGATTTGTAAAAAAAAAATGTGACAAAATTTTCACTAATTCTTGGGTATTTCCGCTTAAAAGAGTTCATATGAACAAAATTGATTGTATTTCCCCTGCATAAACTGGTAAAGCAGACACATGGCCTGTCTTGCATGCTTGTATAAAACATCACCTTTTTCGAGAACAAAATGAATATCATTCGCATCCCAGTCTCCAAACAATTTTTGGTTAACTGCATTAAATGCAATGCACACAAGTGAATTTGCTACACATTGTTTACCTCTGCTATATTCTGAGAAAGTTTCTGACCCTTGATGAAAGTTGGCAGACACGCATTTCAAAATTATGGGATCTTTTCTTACATTGTGACTTTTTCTTTTTTTGACAGATTTTGGGCTCTCCCTTTGATGACTATCAAAATCATGATTTTTTTTCTTTTTTTGCTACCCTTCATATCTGATGACGACAACAACTGTCAACTCTTGAAATAACTCATTCAATTCTTGAGTCAAAGTTAAACCAGTCCAAGAAAATTTCCACTCTTGAAATATCAACTCTTGAAAACAAGTGTCAACTCTTGAGATAATTCATTCAACTCTTGAGATAAATCATATTTCGTGACAAAGAAATGTAAACTTGATTTCCAATATATTACTTCCAATGGAGTTCTTTTCTTGAATAACAAATATATTCACAAAAACATGTTCATTTATATTTCTTAATGTTTACAGCTATCTGACTTGACCATGAAAGAGCGCGGGAAATGGCGCTCGGCCCTTTCGATCGAAGATTACATGTTTACACCCAGATTTAGTATTAAAATCTCAAAAAATGCGTCCAAAAGAAATATTTTGGTAAAATTGTACGAAATTAACACATTGGGTTTCAGATAATTACCTTGAGTTAATGCGTTGGCAAGAATATATCAGTTCTCTCAGGCAAGACGTTTTCTCCTTGTTGATAAACAGGATAGCGTGGTGCGTATGGATACAGAGAAATAGTGCAGAGTTTAATATTAAAATTCTAATTACACACAATTTCTGCTTGATAAATACAACAGATCACATACAAGGAAGACTTCTTCAATCTGACATAAAACAGAATTTATATATAACAGTTTAATAAAACTGGAACATAGTATCAATGTGAACTATTTTTTGATAGGCGATAAATCGGCTAATTAACATAATTTTCAGACATAAGAGGAGACAGCTGTTTACCCAGAATTCCTAGAGAAAAATAGACCATGTTTCCCCCGTCTATATGTGAAAATGCGAATGAATACAGAAGCAATGCAAATCGTTTCCTACAGTCCAATTCTGTTTTTCTAAGATCGTGGAATAAAATGTTGGCAAACGACAAATAATTTTGATCTTGTTTGCAAACCTAAACACTAATTCGCGATTCCTTTTGATGTGTGGACTTTGTTTCATATCGAAGGGATAAAAATTGCGATTTCATAAATTCTTATTTAACTCGCTTATCGTAGAGGGTAAACATATGGATCCTATATCAATCTCAAAGTGAATTGTGACAGCTTTTACGTTGCATTAGCATATGTGACAACAAATTTCTTATATTAAAAATCAAAGTGATTTCGCAAATGGTAGTGATTAAAACAGGGCGCCATTGAAGCTGGGGTCTGACATACGAGGCTGACTTACGTCACCTCGAAAAATCAAAGCTGGCTCTTATACCTTACAGAGCTTGTTCTGTACAATCATGTACAATATAATAGTTGAGGTATGAAAACTATTACCAGAATAAAAACTTCTTGCCACCGTAATTGAAAAATATGCTCAGCTTCCCGGGGGGTTACTGCCGCCCCCAGACCCCCCTGCTTACAATTAGTTCACCCCTTGCTACGCCACTGTCGCCTAAATGGGCATCGACACGTACAAATATGTACTATAGACATATGGATAGTTCAACTACCTACTCGGGTATTCTCTCTCTCTCTCTCTCACTATGATGCAGGTGCTTGCACATATTTTCAATAACAATTTTCCTATATGGTACTTATTTGAAAATCACTCTTGGACGTGTTTAAACTATCAATTTGGTGTTTCATTTCATGTTTAAGGGAACAACATTTACCTAGACACTCCCAACACCTGATTGCATCACCGTAAGTCACGCTATGTATTTGCAGCTATATGCCTACATCATGTACATAGCATGAAAATAAAATAATCATTCATTGTTGGCTTCAGTTATGAAGATATTTACATCTGTAACTCATTTTATTTTTGTATTGCTGCTAATAACTTGTAGCAGAATATCTTATTGTCTGACAACCTAACATAGCTAACTTTATAGAAGCTCTGAATTTTCAATTCGAATGGAAGAAATATCTCGACCTTTTCGAAAAACCAAATTCTGAATACATGTTGTTCTGAAATTATGAAAAGGTATGAAAGAGAGCAGAATCATAAGAACAAAATAAAAATTAGCATGTGTAATGGGATAAATTTTTTTTTATAAATATTTGAGGTGACGATTTAAAAATACAGATACAAGACTTGAATCTTGAGGAGAAACGTTTGCGTTGTGATTCAAAAGTTTCCATAATGGAGACGTCACCGGGTAATTATTTCACTTGACCAGCATTTGACTATTCTATAATCTTGGAAATTAATTATGGATTCAGATATCTTATTACATCTGGCTTGTTTCTATTTATAATATACTCTTGTGATTAAGTATCAGCAGCGACGTAACTTTACTATATCTACAGCGAGACATATTTATATGGAGCGAGAAGCTGCGGTAAAAATTTGAAGTCATGCATTTACATTGATGAAAGGTGAAGATAACGAACAGTGATCAATCTCATAACTCCTACAAGCAATACAAAATAAATAGTTGGGAAAACACGGACCCCTGGACACACCAGAGGTGCGATCAGGTGCATAGGAGGAGTAAGCATCCCCTGTCGACTGGTCACACCCGCCGTGAGCCCTATATCCTGATCAGGTAAACGGAGTTATCCGTAGTCAAAATCAGTGTGCCAAGAACGGCCTAACAATCGGTATGAAATACATCAGACAGCATTTCACTCAATGATAGGTTGTATTGATGAACTAGATCGTTATAACGACCATAGAATTTGCGAAGTGCTGACTTCAATCGAGACTGTTGAAATCCCTGTACCATCAATTTGTTTGTCGGTAGCTTGCCTCGATTTAAACACTGACCATACGCAAAACAAGCTCTTACGTATCGAATCAGTTGAGATATATAAACACCATATGCAGGTGATAATGGAATATTGCTATATAAATATGGGAAGCTGACGATGGAGAAGCTGAAATCATCCTGTTTGTCATACAGTTGAGTTGTCAGTTTGCCGTTGATGTCTACTTTTAATAAGATATTTAAGTATGAAGCAGAAGTGGACGACTCTGTGGTGTCTTTTATTTAGAGCTCACAGGGATATATCGAATCAACATGAAAATTATTATTGTTAATAAGCAAATCGTCGTCGATATATCTAAATGTCGAATTGAAGGCCACAGCAAGAGATTTTTTCTTCTCATGTAGAAGTTTTTGAATAAATTCTGCTTCATATGAATATACAAACAGGTCAGCTAACAAAGGAGCAAAATTGGTGCTCATGGGAATTCCAACAGACTGTTGGAAGACCTGATCACCAAAGACCACGAAGATAATATTGTCAATGAGGAACTCCAGCATATTTTTTATTTCAACTTCAGAGTACTTGTGCGTGGAATCAGATTGATGTTTAACAAAGTAATTTTTTGGATGACTGATCACTAGATATGAATATTTCCGTTTTCCATTTTTATGCCCCCGAGATCGAAGATCGGGGGGCATATTGTTTTTGTCCTGTCTGTCATTCTGTCTGAAACTTTAACCTTGCTAATAACTTTTGAACAGTAAGTGATAGAGCTTTGATATTTCACATGAGTATTTCTTGTGACAAGACCTTTTCATGGGTACCAACATGGTTTACCCTGTGACCTTGACCTTGGAGTTTGACCTAGTTTTGAAAACTTTAACCTTGCTAATAACTTTTGAACAGTAAGTGATAGAGTTTTGATATTTCACATGAGTATTCCTTGTGACAGGACCTTTCCGTTGGTATTAAACCTTTTGACCTTGACATTTGACCTACTTTTTTTTTTTTACATTGGTCATCACTTCTAAATGGTAAATATTAGAGCTTTCATATTGCAGGCAACGAAATTAAGGGGAAATACTCGCTAAATGCGATTAAAAAATTGACATAGCGAGTGAAAAATCACAAGTGATCGCAGCTTTTTGCGAGCGAAAAAAAACCCCGATCTTTTTTCCGGATTCCCTTGCTTTATTTGCTGTACTTTGAAGTTTACAATAATTTTGTCTTGTGCATAGAAATGCTTTACAGAATGAATATACAAGTATTGAAAAAGTAAACGTTGATCGAATAAATAACTAAGGCCAAGGTAATCTTAGTCAGTGATGTCGAATATGGCCTACTATAGGAATGAGAGTACCAAACCCCCGCATGCGTAACCCGGACGCAGTTTACCCAAGATTGAGTGGAGGTATAAATGTCTAGGTGTTGCGTGATTGGCTAATATCAAGAGTGAAACAAGAGGTACTGTGAGCAATGCTCACTAAGAATACCCCCCGCTTACCCCAATCTCCCAAAGGGTGTTGGTAATAGGTAAAACTTCAGTATTACGATCCAAAAGGTATCTAGGAACACAGCATCTCCATGCGATGAAAAAAGCCGTTAAAGAATTTAAATGGAAACCATATTGCTACTTCGATGTCCAGTGCACGTGACCTTTGGACCCCAAAATCGATAGGGAACATCTTCATCCCATGAGTAGTCCATATGTATGATATGGTGACTGTAGGTGGAAAGGATAACACTTTAGAGCCCGGAAACCATATTGCTACTTCGATGTCCAGTGTGCTTGACCTTTTGACCCCAAAATCGATAGGGAACATCTTCATCCCATGGGTAGTCCATATGTATGATATGGTGACTGTAGGTGGAAAGGATAACGCTTTAGAGCCCGGAAACCATATTGCTACTTCGATGTCCAGTGCGCTTGACCTTTGACCCCAAAATCGATAGGGAACAACTTCATCCCATGGGTAGTCCATATGAACGATATGGTGACTGTAGGTGGAAAGGATAACGCTTTAGAGCCCGAAAACCATATTGCTACTTCGATGTCCAGTGCGCTTGACCTTTGGACCCCAAAATCGATAGGGAACATCTTTATCCCATGGGTAGTCCATATATATGACATGGTGACTGTAGGTGGAAAGGATAACGCTTTAGAGCCCGGAAACCATTGCGTCTACAGACGGACGGACAGACAGACGGACAACCCGATTCCAGTATACCCCCCCCCCCCCCCCCACAACTTGTTGCGGGGGGTATAATTAGGTACCCATCATATTCGTACAAAACTTTACTCTGTTCCATTGAGAGTTTTACATACGTTATTTGAAGAAGCCACAGCTAGTCTATACTTGGATTTTTCAACATCTGAATATAGACTGAACTCTATGATTATGGCTGTTGCCAATCACAGACTCTTTAAACCAGCACGGGTCATGGATGATATTAGTTCCTTAAGCTCAAAACAAATAAATGAATAGATGCCAAAACTGGTACCGTATAAGATCCATCAACATAAGTAACATTCTTCGTCATAAAAGGGTTCAGTCATGTATTCCAACTTATTTCTAGTTCAAGTTTACACCCTGTATTTCCTACAACTATACTTCTACTATTGCATCCAAACTTTTTAATTATAAACAAACTTTACAGTGCCTAGATATACACCATTTTATACGTAATCCACCTACGTGTTCTTGTTCTTCATCTTCTTTCAACTATAGTCAAGCTGGATATGTCATTACTGGTGATGTTGATATAGTTGAAAATGAGGACCTCAAATCACTTATTCTAAAACATCCTAAATACAGAGAACCTCGGTCTTTCAATTGGAGACAGAACTTCATCTCTATTATTAATTCTGTCGAAGATTACGCTAGACGATGGGCTAAATATGAAAATAAGAACTTGATACATTGTCAGAATGGGTTAAAAGAATAAGAATATTAAAATCCCGCATTAGACGTATTTAAACAAAAGCACGTACCATCTTTTCTTCTGTGTTTAGTAACCAGAAGTGATAAAAGAATTAAATAGGTTACATGAGGAATATGTTTTGGTTCCAGCTGACAAAGCTTGTAACAACATTGTCTTTGTTTGTAAGGCTCATTATCACACCTGTATTTTAAACGAACTTGGCATTAATTCCACTTTTGGTAATCGTACTTATACTCCAACCAACTGCCCTTTCAAAAGATGAAATTCTTCATAACCATGCTTCAATTTTAGACACATTTAAAATCCCAGTCAATGGGTTGAATGAATATGAGTTGCCGTACTTATACTGGATTCCTAAACTACATAAAAATCCTTACTAACAAAGATACATTGCAGGATCCGGTCGACAGGGAGTGCTTACTCCTCCTAGGCACCTGATCCCACCTCTGGTGTGTCCAGGGGTCCGTGTTTGCTCAACTATATTTTGTATTGCTTATAGGAGTTATGAGATTGATCACTGTTCGTTATCTTCACATTTAACGCGATTGCAGGTGGAGATTATAGCAAACATGCCTGTGATTAGTTTA
Organism: Ostrea edulis; assembly: GCF_947568905.1. Classification (NCBI taxonomy): domain Eukaryota; kingdom Metazoa; phylum Mollusca; class Bivalvia; order Ostreida; family Ostreidae; genus Ostrea; species Ostrea edulis. The sequence goes on from NC_079169.1 coordinate 80,306,312, forward strand.
GTCAATCTAGCAAATTACCTCAAAGTAATTGCAACAGAAACAAACTCGATGGAATTTAATAAACAAAAGCGTGGTAAACAACATACAAAAAATCGGACAATGGGAAATATTTCAAATTTAGACTTAAATGTTTTAGTAAACCATCGATATTTTGTAGTATTTACGGCACGCCGTACATGTAAAGGGGAGTAACTTAACTGTGACAGTCATTGGAATAAAGTTATACACGACGATCTAAAGTGCATGTAATAAAAAACGCGATTAAACAGCTTAACAGTTGTATTAAAAAGGTGATTTTAAGACCTTCTATGTACATACAATATTGTTCAGCATCTCATATTCTTTGCCGACTTCCATTCCCGGGGAACTTTCGGAACCTAGCTTCAAAATATTTTGTTTGACCCTTTACTGAATTAATTTTAATTATGAAACACAATATTTACTTTAGAAGTTATTAATAATCAATTATAAATGAAATCTTAAAGAACTGGTGTCAATTTACAAGGGAAAATTACGTTTGTTAAAAAAGAAAGTATGGAAAGCCATTAGAGTTAAAAGTTTGTTATTTTGTATCTTCATCATTTGAGCAAGCGTTTTGTATTGAAAACTTTTATAAAACTAAGTAAGTAAAGTAATTTTGCTTTTCTTTTTCAAATTCAGGTTCGGGGAGTCAGTCATGGGTAATAATAATGATAATAAAACATTGATAATATAAATAATAAAAATCAATGTAAGTAAACACTTGCGCCTAGTATCATGATTTGATGTAAAATGAACAATCTTAGAATCTAGTAATTACTCTTTCTAATTAGTCTTGGGATCACGACCAGCGGAACCACATCTCCTAGCAGCATGCGACCAGCGCGATAGACCGCTCGGCCATCTATTCAAGACAAAACTTGTTTTCGATGACGATGGAATTCTTGCCACGCTGGCACACGATCATTGAGAATGGAAATGGGATACAGTTATTTATCGTAAATTTTAGAGGATCATACGAAATGCACATTGTATTTGAAATGTCTTTATATAAAGCACAGACATAGCAACGAACTCTGAAATAAACATAACTACCCTAAGGGACGAGATCAATGTCGGGTGAAAATTTAAATTCAATTAGTTAGGGGGAGGGGGATAAAAACGTCCGTAAGTTTCTGTCATCCGACATCGATTACACTTCAGTGGTAAAAGGAAAAAGACTGTTGAATACCACATAATAATTTAACATATTAATGAACATTTAATAGATTTAATGTACACTTTCATTTGTGAATAAACAGTAGAAGAGGTATACAGAGTGTTATTCATAATCGTACGTTTCTTTTCTTGTTATTCGATTAGTTTCAACATTTGTCATATCAAGTTTTAAAGGGGAGGGGGGGGGGTCTTGGTGAAAACTATGCGAACTTAGTTTTTTGTGAGACATTGAACTTTTGATCTTGCCACTAAGTGAAGAATATCGTTAAAACCAGACGTCTTTTTAGGAAACGAAGTTTGTCAATCCTTGTCATTTCTACATATGCATTCACAGGATGCGACACAACGTCAAGAATGTTCGGCATCGGAATGGGTCCTGTACTTAAGAAAGCAATGGAACGTCAAAATGTACACAAATCGCGAACAAATTCTGTATGTGATTAGTTTTTAAAGGCAGGCTACTGACAAACAAGTTGATGGTGCAGGGGTTTCAACCGTCTCGTTTAAAGTAAGCATTTCGCAAATTCTATGGTCGTTATAACAATCTACTTTGCCAATACAACCTATCATTGGGTCAAATCTGTCTGACTTGTTTCATATCGATTGTTAAGCCGTTTTTAGCACAATGATTTTGAATAAGGGTAATTCCGTTTGCCTGATCAAGATATAGGGCTCACGGCGGGTGTAACCGGTCAACAGGGGGTACTTACTCCTCATAGGCACCTGATCCCACTTCTGGTGTGTCCAGGGGTCTGTGTTTTCCCACCTCTCTATTTTGTATTGCATATAGGAGTTACGAGATTGATCACTGTTCGTTATCTTCACCTTCCTAAATGAGGATTCCATAGAGAAAAAGATATATTTTAGTGTCGATGTCATATCGTCTTTGTACGATGGAATACCATAGAGACACTTATAGGAGTTTTGCTTTGTGAAGTATTATCTAACACAATATAATTTTTACAAGTTCAGTCATTGCCACTAACTACAGCTGCAGAAGAGGAACACTGCTAGAATTTTTCTAAGTCATAGAGTGGACTAAAGAAATGATTAATTTGGATCCTTCGAACTGGAGCTTATCACTGCTTTCAGCAATTCTTGTATCCATTAAAACTAAATTACAAGTCGCGCCAGATAAACTTTTGAACGTTATTCGCTGTAAATGCAAGGCAAATTGTGACACTAGCCGTTGTACTTGTAAAAACATGGACTGAACTGTACTGCAATTACTCAAATGATCACTTATATAATTATCAGACACGTAGCAAAAATGGCTCTACCCCATCATTACATGCAAAGTTGATTAATTTTTAACGTACAGAGGTCGATTTTTAGACAGATAGGAAGTGTAAAATTGAACTGAGAGAACAACTTTACCCCCTCCCCCACACCATCAAGGATTTTATAACTTTGGATTAAGATTTACTTGTCAATTTTTAGGCAGTATTGTGAAATTATCCTCAAACAACACCCCCCCCCCCTCAAATTTTTTTTTTTACGATGCTGCGTGCCTGATTCATTTTGCTTTTAATTCTAGGTGTCCATTGTTTTTGAAACAAATTACTTCTGAAATTCTCGGAATTAATTGCACAATAATTTGGATAGAACTAAACGTCAAATACGGCTACCCCCCCCCCCCCTTTCCCAAACTCTAGAATTTGATGAAGTGCACGTATTAAAGATTTCTTTATAAAATCGAAGAAACTGAACCTGTTTCGTCATAGATGTAGTACAAACTGTTATAATTCAGCTTAATAAAGAATTTGGTAACGTAAGCTTTACTATACACTGTTTGTTTTAAAATACTACATGTACATGTATTTATGTGAAACATAGGACTGGAATGGTAAGCGCACCTCCAACTTCCGATGTAAGGGAGTAACTGCAAAAATGTAGGTCATCTTTAACAGACCAATTTTGAAGGGGCACTTGTTTTGTATTAACAGTTTATCTTAATGTATAAATCTTCATGTCGTAACTCATATATGCCAAATAGACAGAAAGAAGTATTTTCTTCCAAAATCCAGTTTTTAACGATTTTTGTTGATAAATGAAGATTTTATCCCAAAATTCGGAAAGGGAAAATAAATTTTGGTGCAGAAAAGCTTAGTTGTGCATTTGGACGTTTTCTTCTTAAATTTATAAGATCAATGTCATATCTTTTATAAAACAGTCATTTCCTATGACTTCCAGTTTTTCACTATTTTTGTTTTAGAAAAAGGTAGGTTTTCCTACCTAAAATGGTATTTTTCATATACATTGCCAATAATATATATATATCTTACTTGTTGAACAGTTTTTAAAATAAATCGTAATTTCAATTTTATATTGGTAGCCTCAAATGTATGAAAAAATGTGGGGTTTCTTAAAATTTCAATCTTTAACAATTATATTCAAAAAAGCAAGATTTTACCCAAAAATTTCAGTCAAGGAAAGAATATATTCTGCTGTCAAAAGTTTTAATCGAACATTTCAAGGTTGAAATTTGAGATATGAAACTTATTTTTACTGTATGTTACATGAAATGGACCTTTTCTTCAATTTCGAGTTTTTAGCGATTTTCATGGAAAAAACCCCACATCATTTTACCCCAAAATTCCAATTTTCCCATTGAAATACAAAAGCCGATTTTTAATATGTTATTTGCATGTGTTTTCTAGGATGAATAATCAAAATTTCATTACTGTTGCAATTAGTTTGAGGTTTTGCTCATACATACATGCAAGAGCTTGTTCTGGGTATAGTCAGTTTTTAAATCGAGGTAAGCTACTGACAAACAAGTTGATGGTACAGGGATTTCAACAGTCTCGATTGAAGTCAGCATTTCGCAAATTCTATGGTCGTTATAACGATCTAGTTCGTCAATACAACCTCGCATTGGGTCAAATGCTGTCTGACGTGTTTCATACCGATTGTTAAGCCGTTCTTGGCACACTGATTTGACTGCGGATAACTCCGTTTACCTGATCAGGATATGGGGCTCACGGCGGGTGTGACCGGTCAACAGGGGATGCTTACTCCTCCTAGGCACCTGATCCCACCTCTGGTGTGTCCAGGGGTCCGTGTTTGCCCAACTATCTATTTTGTATTGCTTGTAGGAGTTATGAGATTGATCACTGTTCCTTATTTTCACCTTGCATGTATATGGCTAGATTGACTAGACTAGATGTCTTTAATTCATCCAAACCTCCGTAGAGGGTGAAAACAACAATAGTAACAATGCACAATGTAATACAACAATGCATAAACATAGTACATGTGTCTAACGTATACGTAACTTAATATGGAATTACACGATAAGCAAATGTAACATTATCTGTACATTAATAACATGAGAAATTTTATGTACTTTATATGTTGTAAGTATGTAATACATTTTACTGATTTTACAAACAGGATTTCAATACTGGGGTGCACTTGCACTAAGTATGTAATGCATAAAAGGTAACTTTAAAAATTATCCACAAAGTAATCACCTATGCACTGAATAATGTTACGAATATAGATGTAGTCCTAACGCTGATAATAATAATGAAAGGTGAAGATAACGAACAGTGGTCAATCTCATAACTCCTACAAGCAATACAAAATAGATAGTTGGTCAAACACGGACCCCTGGACACACCAGATGTGGGATCAGATGTCTAGAAGGAGTAAGCCTCCGGTAGGGGACTATGTATTGCTCTGCAATACTCTCAAAATGCTTGTTGAATTAGGTTTGGTTGTGAGTGTTTGAGTTTCCCTGACGACCCTCAGTGAGCCTACTCTTTCTCGAACATCAGGGAGACGATCTTTTGCGTGCCAAGGGGTTGTGATCCTTGACACCCGACGGACCTAAAAGTTGAAAATACATAACTGATTCGATACGTAAGAGCTTGTTCTGGGTATAGTCAGTTTTTAAATCGAGGTAAGCTACTAACAAACAAGTTGATGGTACAGGGGTTTCAACAGTCTCGATTGAAGTCAGCATTTCGCAAATTCTATGGTCGTTGTAACGATCTAGTTCGTCAATACAACCTATCATTGGGTCAAATGCTATCTGACGTGTTTCATACCGATTGTTAGGCCGTTCTTGGCACACTGATTGTAACTACGGATAACTCCCGTTTACCTGATCAGGATATGGGGTTCACGGCGGGTGTGACCGGTCGACAGGGGATGCTTACTCCTCCTATGCACCTGATCCCACATCTGGTGTTTCCAGGGGTCCGTGTTTGCCCAACTATCTATTTTGTATTGCTTATAGGATTTATGAGATTGATCACTGTTC
>NC_079169.1:80314278-80334278 GCF_947568905.1 Ostrea edulis
TTGTCGTTTACACATGTTTAACTGACTTGAAATCACCACAGATAATAATTGCGACTAAATTCAAAGAGAATTGGTTGATCCAAGAATGTAAACGCTTAAAAAATGTATTCTTTCTTTATCATTGTTTGGCACATATACATGAACCAATGTAAAAATCATTTCTTTGTATTTGATATTGATTAACAACCGTCTGCCATCAAGAGCGAGATGGTGATTTATGATTTCAAAGTCAATGTTTTTGTTTCAATAATATTGAAACACCCCGACTATATACTGAGTTTGAGAAGCAATGAAGTTGTTGACCAAACCATCGAGAATTGTATTTTGATTCATTTTCCTTCACAAAAAGGGTATCTTGTAAAAATATGAATTCAAAGTCAGCATCCTTTAACCAGTCAAAAACTATTACCCTTTTCTTGTAAGTATCTAACCCTCTAACATTCATTAAATAAAACGATAAGGATTTGTGGTTCATGAGTTATAGTCTTCTTTGTTTTGTGGGTTTTTTTTGTTGTTGTTCGGGTTTTTTTCCATATCGTTTTCCATCTTTTTTTCCTTTTCGAATATCCTGAATAAATTTGTCCAAATTTGTTTGATTTTCCTCACTCTGTGCGCCTCTCCTAGGAACGTAGGCACTCCAAAGCGTACTCGTATACTTCAGGGACACTTTTTTCATTATTTGACCAAGAATGTTTATCTAGGCCATTTTGCGTGATCGGTGTTAACAGTCGCCTTGGAGTTAAGACCAGTACCCCAGTATGTGTCAATTGTTGAATGTGCGAATAATGCACTCTCACTGGAATCATCGAATTGCTCACGTAACTTCGGTGCTTGTTCTGCTTTGGCTGCAACTATTTCCTCCATGACCTCTTACTTCTGGGCATCCCACCCTTCTGGATTCTTAATCGTGTGTCCAAGTCGTTTAGTTTCCAGTGCGGTGTTAGCATTTCTAACCTTTTCAGCAGCATCTATGTTGCCTGCACGAAGAGCCTTGGTGAGTTGGTAGGCATGCTCTGCTGTTTTGTGTGATTCACCAAAAACTTTAAACTCACTCTCGTAAACGTTGGAAAGCGGGCTATCTTTACCTTAAAAGGCTACAACATCACTAGGGTGAGCGAAATGCTGATATTCTGGCGACCCTGGTTCGTGTCCTTTCTGCCGGCAATCTTTGCATACACTCTTGCTAGAGCAATTTCGAGCTGTGTGACCATTGTTCCAACAATTTCGGAGACACTTTTGACTTGCCCAAAGTGAAATAGCCGGCATTTTAAGCCTGCACTCTTGACATACCTTGGAAAAGTTTTGGTGTTGTCCAGCGGTGCTATATATATATATATATATGAATCGGTTGCCATTGACGATTTATAGTTGGGTTTCTTATTTTCTCATACTTAAGATCACTCTTGAGAGTAACATTAAAATTGTTTAGCATTTCGTAAATTGCAGTGTCATCGATAGACAGGGGAAGATCACTAATAGTTACCTTGAGAACCGGATCTTTCGGACCTTAAGCAACCGTAGAATATGGATTAGAGTCATGATATACTTGCACAGAAATGTTACGAAAGTCAAATCCCTCAACAAGGAGAAGCGATCGGCTATCGTTACACCTGAAGTATAATCGCCATAAATCCCTGTCTAAATGTATACCATGAATTCCATCACCCACTTTTTCATGAATGGCTTCATATAATTCGTAATCAGTGATTCTGTCATCGAATTCTGACTGTAGCTGTTTGTTTTTCACGTACACATGTTTTATCATCGGTAACTCCATTTGGAGAGACGTATTCTTGTAGAACACACGGCACACTACGCAGAGTCACAAAGCTGAGAAGAACTCACCTGGGTGAGATTTAACTCGCGTCGATGAATGCAAAGACACACAAATAACTTCTCGAAAATAAGTTGAATGTTGAAAGTAATTGAGAAAATCCAAACACAAATTGAAACAGTAACATAAGCACCAAATCCAACGCAAACTTGTCAAAAATGCGGAGCAGATGAAAACACGTCTGTGTACCTGCCTCTTGGTAATTAATTTTACGATATTTACTAATCAAGTCAGATTCTATTATAGCTTACGGACTTCACGTCACATATGAAACAATATGAAAGGTGCAAGCATTAACTCTGGAGCAAGCGCTTTGGAGTTTATTGGCAAAATTTGTTAATTTATAAGTACAGATTACACTTCACCTACATGTACATCTGGTGAAATCTCAATATGATTTCGAAGATTGATTGTATCTTGCTTAACGTCTCGCTCGAGAATTTTTGACTCATATAGAGACGTCACCAAGACCGGTGAAGGGCCTATGCTCTGCGCTTACGGCCATTGAGCAGTGAGGGTTCTTTAGCGTGCCACACATTGTGACACGGTACATCCGTTTTAAGGTCATCTCCGAGGACCCGTGACATTCACATCTAATGCTGAGCGTTTGGCGATGAAACTATCACTACCTGTTTTAGCGACTTCAAGTAATTCCACCCTCCTGTGATATCAGATTTTGCAAAATCAATGATTTATTTAGATTTGTGCATAAATAAGGAATAGTGGAAAGAGTTCAAAATCTTGATAAATTCGTTGATACTTTTACGACCGGCAACTACCTCATCTCAATGTCATCTATGAAACGTAACCATCTAAGGGTTTAACTGGGGAATAATTTAGGAGGCTGTATTCCAGTCTCCCCATAAAAATGGTGGCATAAGATGGTGCCATTTTAGTTTCCATAACCGTGCCACTGATTTGCGGGTAGTTTCACCGTTCTTGTGGGAGAAATGTTTCTCACCATCTCCGAGGACCCGTGACATTCACACCTTATGCCGAACATTTGGCGATGGAACTGTCACTATAACTACTTACAACCAATATAAAATTATGATAATCATAATATGGATAACAGACCACCCATTATATTTCAATATTGTTTAAAAATACTTTATATTCTGTACGAAGTTTGGAGACATTGTTTTTGCTCGGTTCTTCTTCCGCTACTTTCTCGCGCCTAAAACTGTCTGACACTGTTTTCCGTAACCAGTTGATGAAAGTAATAGATATTCAAATATATGATAGGCAAATGTATCTAGATATGCAGAAATGTTTCTGTTTTCAGATTGACGGGGATTAGGGTACATTGGGGGGGGGGGGGATAAAATGGGTTGGGGTTTAACTTAGAACTCTTTGGGGAAAATAATTACAAAATTCAACAGATATAACTTGACAGATATGAGTCTTAGAAAATGTAAAGAAATTGGCAGGACCTACCAATTCGTAACAAAGTCAAGCGACTCCAGTGACCTTGACCTCTGACCATAAAAACTGGTATAACTTTAAAACCGGGACTAATAGTGACATGGAATCTTCAGAAATGAAAGGAAAATAACAGGACTTACAAATTATTATCAAGGTCAAGTGACTCCAATGACCTAGACCTCTGACCTTGAATATACAGGCTCATATAATTTTAGATCTGGAATCGATAGAGACATTGGATCTTCGGAATTGGCAAGAGGATGATAAGATCTACATACTAATATCAAGGTCAAGTGAGTCCAGTGACCTTGACTTCTGTCCTTAAATCATAAACTTAGTATTACTTGAGAACAAGGTCTGATAATGAGATGGGATCTTCAGAAATAATAAAAGGATGATGGGATCTATAATTTGTTACTAAGGTCGAAGGACTCCAGTAATCTTGACCTTGAACATTATCTGGTATAACTTTATAACTGGGACTAATAGAGACATGGAATCTTCAGAAATGATGAGAAGATGTTAGGATCAAGGTCAAGTGACACCAGTTAATTGTGATTTTCTGAAAAATTTCAAAATCAAAGTCTTCATCTACATTTTTAAATGAAGTTAAAATTGGCATGGGTTTTTGTCAAGCGAGGAAAATTGTAGTACTCAGAAAAGGCCACATTTATACAACAAGAACTTCGTTTGGGAGACTTTATAATCGGTAGATTATAATCATATCTTGTTGATAATAATTATAATCATATCTTGTTAAAAGTGACTTCTGATTACTTAAGTTTGCTCACTCATTCCGCCATAATATACTAGTGTTACAATGCAATTAATACGTGGCAAGTCTTAATAAATATATCAAAGCCATATAATTTCAAGAAGCACATCTACATGTAGTTGCTATACATGGTATTTTACTATCCCAATTTTCTAAAGATTTTGATGTATTTTAAAGGGAGGGGCATTATCCTCTGAGAAGTTTGATAAGGCATTTTGACAACAACAATACCCTCTAGGAGGATGTTTTTGTAATTTACGAATGTTTTTCATTAAATGCACGTATCTATTGTGCAAAAAAAAAAAAAAAACCAATTGTACTTAAGCTGCAAACAACCTTTACTTCCAGCGCTATTTTTTCAAGCGCGTAAATGACCTATGTATCGAAATCGATGTACCACAGCAGGTGTGGCACGATAGAGATCCCTCCCAGCTCAAAGGCCGTAAACGCTGAGCATAGGCCTAAATTTTGCAGCCATTCACTGGCAATGGTGACTCTCCATATGAGTGGAAAATTCTTGAGAGGGACGTTAAGCAATATAAAAGCAAGCGCGTCGAAGTCGATATACCGGTGTATTATAGGAGAATGACAGCTATACAAGAAAACAATGTTGCTTCTTGCAATTGATGCCCGAAGATATAAAAGAACTTTTTGTTAATAGGAATATGCTGGAAGATATCTTTAAAAATTTACCATGAAAACACAAGTAATACACAAAGTCTGATCAGAAAAAACTTTCACTAAGGTATGTGTCAGGTTACATAAAAAGTACAAGGATAGTTTACATCGGCTTTGTCGGTGATCACATGCATTTTAGCTCACATGAGCTGAAAGATTCTGATCCCCTTTGTCCGGCGTCAGTCTGTCTGTAAACTTTTAACATTTCGACTTCTCCACAATCACAGAGCTAATTTCCGCCCAACATGCTGAAGTAGTCGGTTGGTTGTATATTGTTTAAGGTCCCACTCGAGAATTTTTCACTCATGGAGACGTCACTGACCATTGCCGGTGAAGGGCTGCAAAATTTAGGCTTATGCTCGGCTCCTTCGGCTTTTCAGCAAGGATGGATCTTTATCTTGCCACACCTGCTGTTACACGTGGCCTCCGTTTTCGCGGTCTCATTCGAAGGACCGCCCCATTTGATCGCCTCTTGCGACAAACAAAGGGTACTGAGGACCTATTCTAACACGGATCCCCATGGGAGGGTGTTGATGGATTCTCGTGCTTTTATATATATATATATATATATATATATATATATATATATATATATATCCACACTAAGGCTACATACTCCCATTTGTACCTTATAGTCTAGTCTGTCAAAATTTAAGCAAAACCTGAAAGTAATTGCTACAAAGCTAATTACATGTGTACTTGAAATGAAGATATTTATATGTATTTATTTCTAACTTAAAGCTGGTTAATAGTTCAATCTGACTTAAGTACAGACCTATATAGGTCTGTATTTTGGTCAGACTGGTTAATAGTTTTACGTGCTAATTTACTAGAGTACTTTTTAATTTAAAGGACTGTGTGCCAATTCTATTTTCTTATGCATTGTACGCACTTTTCATGGCAGATTAATTCATCAGTTCACTAAGTCCATTATTCTATACTCTTGGGGATCTGGGTTAGAGTAGGTCCTCAGTACTCTTTGCTTGTTGTAAGAGGTGATTAAATGGGGCGGTACTTCGGATGAGACCGCAAAAAGTGAGGTCCCGTATCACAGGAGGTGTGGCACGATAAAGATCCCTTCCTGCTGAATTGCCGTAAGCACCGAGCATAGGTCTAAATTTTCCGGGTGTTGCTAAAACGCGGAACAAAAAACGAAACGGAAAATATTGTATGCAATCATGTTATGAGGAGGTAAGCATTTTGCAATAGGTTTACCATTAACATGGGAAGCAGAAATTACAGAGAGAGCGGGAAGTCATCCACAGAATTCACCGTTTCATATACTCTATGCAAGGTGAAGATAACGAACAGTTATCAATCCCATAACTCCTACAAGCAATACAAAATAGATAGTTGGGCAAACACGGACCCCCGGACACACCAGAGGTGGGACCAGGTGCCCAGGAGGAGTAAGCATCCCCTGTTGACCGGTCACACCCGCCGTGAGCCCCATATCCCGATCAGGCAAACGGAGCCACCTGCAGTCAAATCAGTGCGCCAAGAACGGCTCAACAACCGGTATGAAACACGTCAGACAGCACTTGACCCAATGCGAGGTTGTATTGACGAACTAGATCGTTATAACGACCATAGAATTTGCGAAATGCTGACTTCAATCTATACTAATGCATATATATTTTAAAATCATCAATATTAATAAAGAGAAAAAAAAGAAATTGATCATACTGAAAAAGACTTGAATTTTCAAATTTTATATCCAATAAATGAACACCCCCCCCCCCTCAAACAAATTCCATTGTAAATTCACAATTTTCCCCAAACACAGCCTTCCTAAAGCGAACTTGCTTTTATTCTTAATTTCGTTCTACACCTGTTATATTACATGTATGTATGTATGTATGTATGTATGATTGTATCACATCAAATTTTAAAGCGAACGAGTCCGGTGTGTATAAAAGGTTTGCCTCATTTGGGATGAATTATGTTAAAGTTCCTACATTTGCCTAAGGTGAAGTTAACGATCCATAGTACGAGAAATTAATAGATATGAAATAGCTAAAAGACTAACAGACAATGTATGCTTGAATGGAATTATCTCATTGTTAATCTCAATATTAAGATACAAGTATTTAGTTTAGAATTAAATTGTTAGAAGTCCTCCCTATTTAGGATTGGAGTGCTGCGGTCACTAAGCTTCTGTTACTTAAACATCTCTGTTAGTTAAAAAAAATATATATATCACACACAAGATGTTTAACTTGCTGGTCATGAATTGTCGTTGTTATATACATAACACACTTCTTGTTGTAAGTACACACATTATGTATTATGTAAATGTGCGTTGATGACGTTTTGCTACAGGGGGAGGGGGCATATAAAGTACGTGTGTTTTATTCCTTTCTCTACCCATAGGTGTCGCTGCTCATTAACACATCTGTCAATGCTGACATTTCATAAGTCTTGTAAAACGCTTTATTAATTCTTATACAAACGTTTAACTTCGCTTAATTTATGATGCAGAATTTTAAGTTAAAATTGTTTTACCGCTTGTAAACCCATAGGTGTCGCTGCTCATTAACACATCTGTCAATGCTGACATTTCATAAGTCTTGTAAAACGCTTTATTAATTCTTATACAAACGTTTAACTTCGCTTAATTTATGATGCAGAATTTTAAGTTAAAATTGTTTTACCGCTTGTAAAACAATTCCCAAAATTTTAATTTTAAACATAGCAAAGTATTTCTTCTGATTTTTTGTGTTATCTTTGCTACATTAATCATTCTAATTCTTAACTTCTGCTCCGTTTTCCCATCTGCGTTTAAGCAACACCCAATTTTTGCAGTCCTTCACCGGCGATTGTAACGACCCCATATGAGTGAAAGACTCGAGAGAGGGACGTCAAACAATATTCAATCAATATTTGATCAGTTATCAAGTCTTTGAGACTCGATATCCTCCTGTCCAAGACATGATCAATGCGGGTATGCCTAATTCTAGACTGTTTATCTTTTGTTTCATGAAGTGGTCACCTTGTTTACTTTCTGTTCTCTTGTAGACCTTTTTACAAGTGCTTAATAAGGAATCTTTCTGATGACAAGATGATTTATGCAATGATGACCATCATTAATTAACTCGTCCTCGTTTGAGAATAATTATGTCACACATTATCTCTTCGTGTTTTGTGGATCAGTCCATATATTGGACGAATAATCGCCTCTTAAACAACTTTAAGTTATTGATTAGCAAGCCAAAAGCAATACACGTGTAATTTGTAGTGTATATACATTTACATTTCCCAATGCATTCCCTTATATGGCAATACTAGGGGAATAGACATTCAATTCCGTAATAACATAAAGGCAGTCACGTGATCAGTCTTTTTTGTGTAAGAATACAATCACCGCTTCAAAAGTCAGGTACGTTCACCGGGCTTCTTGCTTACGCAATATAGTAGCGGATTTAGAGAACTTTTCGCCACAAATTCAAAAAATAAGAAATTGTGTGACTAAATTTCCAGATTGGCACCCAAAATGACTGTCAGGAGTATTTTGGCTAATACTTGACTTTCACATGCGCCTTCCCTTTTTCGAAAATCCTGGATCCGCCACTGCAATGACGTTATAATAGAAACGAGAATAAAACCAAAACAAAAACAAAAAACGTATCAGAATATTGATAAATAGTATTTTTTAAGTCTCGTTCAACCAGACACTCGGCTGTCTCTGCAAATCTCCGACGCGATCTACGGAGAAAGCAGGGCGTCTGGTTGCACGAGACTTAAGTTGGGTTTTTTGTTGTTGTAAACAACCAAGAATTTCATCAATTAATAAAACAGAAACATTAAGCATACAGTTCAAATGTTTCATTTTGAATACCGTCTGCAACTAAGACTGAACTGCAACATGACGAATTCATAAGAGGAAACAAAGAAATGGAGGCAGAGTTTTAGGACTGTTTACTTTATGATGATGATAACATGTTGTTTCCGGGCAACAGCCATGACTCGGCGTGAGCAAGGCTGGTTTCTATGCTCGAAAATTAAGTTCATGTCAGGGTACCGCTGCGAGTCTTCATTAAAGTCCTACAGCAGAAATCTTTCAAGTGAGTGAACTAAACCTCTCTGTCAGTTCGTTTTTTACCACACACTGGAGGTAAAATAAAAAGCATACCCCTCCTAGGCACCTGATTCCACCTCTGGTGTGTCCAGGGGTCCGTGTTTGCCCAACTATCTATTTTGTATTGCTTTTAGGAGTTATGGGATTGATCGCTGTTCGTTATCTTCACCTTAACGTTAACTTGATCCATCTATCCTCCGTCAATTCTCTCCTCTGAATTTCTGTCGAAATCTCTGTTCAACAAATGCGTTTTCAATTTCAAGTAGGCATTGTGTAGCGATATACGTGAGTGGATCAAAGGATGTAAAACTTATACGGTACCAATTTTGATGCACCAGATGCGCATTTCGACAAATAATGTCTCTTCAGTGATGCTCAAGCCGAAATTTTGGAAATTCGAAATAACAATAAACTTGTAAGAGCTAAAAGGAAAACTAGAGTGCCAAATTCAGGATCTAATTTTAATTAGATTGTTTCTAAAATATTCTTGTATTTCTTGTAATTTTATATAGCGTAAGGTAAGGCTTAACTCTCTTCATTTCCAGTTGTTCAGGGTGTACATGTCTGGTGTAGTGCGTGGTTTTGTAAAGATGAAGTAATTAAGATTGTCAATATTCATTATCGAGTTTACCATGTAGTATATAAGTATATGATTGTATCTGTTTCGTAATCGACTTGTCAGTTTCAGTAAGTCAGGTACATCTTAGACATTAGGCTTGGGGGGAAATTGTCTTGTATATTTTTGGGTAAAAAATATTGGGTTTTAAAAAGATTTCCAAAATTATTGACATTTTTTTTTTTGGAGGTCTGAAAAAAAAATTAACAATGGCACTTTCTATTTTCAGGTATTCTGGAGACTTCATTATTCCGTCCCGGAGATATGTCTCGGGACACCAACGGTACAACCTCTGTCATTAATGAGGACTTCAAAGAGTTCTACGAGCAGGCCAGGTTTATCACGGGACTCATCCTGTATCCCATTTTCTGTGTCTTGGGGCTAATTGGAAATGGCCTAGGTATAGCTGTTATGCTCCAGAAACAGATGAGATCGTCGACAAACGTGTATCTTCTTGCTTTGGCGATATCTGATGGGATCAAAATCATTTGCGACGCACTGTATTTTCTTGTGGTGCTCTTTTTAGAAATAGATCCGAAGACCGGGAACCGCCTGTACATATTTTTGTACCCATACGCGCACTATGTTTTCAATGCATCTCTTTGTATATCGGCATGGCTCACAGTGGCGGTGGCAGTAGAAAGGTACGTGTACGTGTGTCACGTTCACAGAGTTCGAACCTACTGCACCTTGTCTCGAGCCAGAGCGATATCCTTCAGTGTGTTCATCATCATGAGCTTAGCTTCCATTCCATATGCCTTGCGATACAAAACTGTTGAGAGCGAAAACAACTCCACCTCCTGGACCAGTTACGACCTAAGCCTTACCGACTTATGGGCGGATTCAAAATTTGCTTCCATCTTTACATGGACACAGTATTTTATCAGAATTATCATTCCACTCACATTGTTGATTGTACTCAATATATTCATAATGTACGGAATTCGAAAATGCCGCATCGGAAGAAAAAATCACAGGATAACGGTCATGTTGATTGTCGTCATCATTGTTTTTATCATATGCATTATCCCGGATGCCATAATGTCGACCTTCTTGGGTTTTGGGTACTACGAGGAGGACTATCTCGCACGAGCTATTCGGGAAATCACCGATTTGTTTTTGCTTATCAACACGACCATTAACTTTGTGATATACTGCGCCTTTAACACAATTTTTTGGAGAAATTTCCAATCTCTGTTTTGCTCTTGTTGTATTTCCAAAGGAACATTGCTGGAAAATTCACATATGAGACAACTTTCACTGTGTGGTCGGGAACATTCGAAAAGAACACTCATACGTGCACGTGTTGTTCAGGAGGAGAGGCTCCTCCCGGAGCCAGCTGCAATTTGAATAAAAATCCATTGTACATCATGTAGATGCTATTTTGACTGATCTACAATGATACTCAGAAAAGGAATTCTAAGGTGTTCTGTTGTTTGTGCCACCTTGTTTACTGTCACGTCTCGATTACCCGGTAATGTGTTTTCAGCCAGTGTGGTTAGATTCCACAAAAATGTTTTCACAGCGATTCATTGTCAAAGTGCACTTATTATTGAAATATAGATATGTTTTGAAACTATAATTACATGTATTTGTTCTGATTTATATATCATATGAGTCGTATGTATGTGTGTAGGACTCCAAAGTGCGATGGTTTGCGCCACAACCTGATGCCCTGATGTTACACGCCACATTGCGATGGTCCACTCATGCGTCAAGTGCGATGGTGTGAGACGAGTGTGCCAAAGTGTGAAGGTGTGTCACGCCATAGTGCAATGGCTCACAACAATGCGCCAAAGTGCGATGGTGTGACACGCCGAAGTCCGTTAGTTTGCAAAATTAAATGGATACAGTATTAAGATACAAACTGTACTAATGCAAAAAAAAAAAAAACTGAGCCGAGAATACAGAGAGAAAGGTGATAACTTATTGAATTACCAATTCGTTGTCGTATTATTGTTTACAAACTCGAAATCACACAGAACGTTTTGCGTTATTGCATACCCCCTCCGGAATTTAGTAATAAATGATCGTGAATCCAATCAAGCCTGTTTGAGCGAAACAGATCTTTCGACAGAAAATGCACTTTGCTGTTCTCACTGTGTCTTGCCCTTGGTATTGTAACGTCACCGGAACACTAACGCACTGGATTATCACTCCTTGAAATAATGTAAATAATTACTAAAGAACGAAAACACACAAGTCTTGTATTTTAAACGAATAACAAGTTTATTCTGAACACAGATTTATTCAGTTTTATAAAAGTTTAATGAATAAAAGATAATTACGAGTTTACATTCTTGTCTTACATGTATGTATTCTGACCCGGTAATATTTTAACCAGTAATTTAGCGACTGGTAAACTCAACCGGTAATGAATTCAAGAAACATTAATTAAATCCAAGAAAACTGGTAAATCTAACCAGTAGTTCAAGCAACTGGTAAACTCAACCAGTAATACCCAAGAAATATTAATTAAATCCAAGGAGACTGGGCAACCTAACCATTAATGAACGACACTGGTAAATATTTAACCAGTAACGATAATTAAATATCTGACGTGGTATTGACTGGCAATCCCAACCAGTAATATAAAACACTTAGCACTCGCTGCTAAAACTCAACGCTAAATATTAACAAATCACAACCCTCCGTGAATGCTAATTAGCGATAAACCTAACTTTCCTACTTGAACTTAGAAAGTTATCAAACAGAGTAAACCCTCTCGGCACTCTGTAAACTGGTTAGCTGCTACTAATACTAAAATACTAAAATACTAAAACTGGTAATCTCAACCAGTAATGTAAAACACTTAGCACTCGCTGCTAAAACTAATCAGCCTATATTAACAAACCACGACTCCTTTCATGAATGTTAAATAGCAAAACTTAAGTTTCCCCCTACTTGGAACTTAGAAAATATCTAACAGAGCAATACACACCCTCTTGGTACTCTGTAAATGTAGCAACTCCGTATAGTCTGCAAGTACTCGGATATTTACGTTGCATATCATGACATCATGAAACGCGACCAATCAAAAGCGTCGCGTACAAAACTACCGATTATCGATACCTCCCCCTTTCCCACACTAAATATTCCCACACGATAAAAATAATTAAATAAATTAATCAAGCGCAATAATTAACAATCATTGCCTATAAAACAATTGACTGTAATACTATTTTAAATAAATATTGCAATTAAATTCTGTAATAATACTTGTGCACAAATTATGCGCAATGCATTATGGGAAAAGACCGTCAACAATAAACAAAGCACTCGGGAACACTCGAGGTAAGGTTAGGCTAACAAAATACAACTAACTACGGCATCAGAAATAATGCCACGCTCAAAGCATATTTACAACAAGTAAATTAAATAGTTTAACTATCGAACATTCACACATTCGATGTATAAACATGTTATTTATAAGTTCTGTACATGAAAGAAAATACCGCGCTATCGAAACTCATTCGGGGACGATGTCACAACACAAAAAAAAACGTATGCACACAAAAAATGAGGCTGGCGCGTCTTGACATCTTACAGTATCGTCCATGTCAATCTTAATCACATGTATCCCGAAGGCGTTGACGCCAGCAGAAGCATAGGAGTTGGTCGTTTTATATGCAATTTAATCAACAACCACTGAGCTTCGCTAAGCCCGCAAAGCTCAGTGGTTGTTGTTTACATTGTTGGCCTTTAGTTACAGAAAGAGGCAATCTACGATGTCTTCCACTGCAGGGTCAAATACCTGTTAAAAGCTGCTTAAAGTCTCACTCGAGAATTTTTCACTCTTGAATATGGAGACGTCATTAAGACCGAGTAAGGGCTTCAAATTTTGGCCTATGCTCGGCGCTTACGGCCACTGAGCAGTGAGGGTTCTTTAGAGTGCCACACATATTGTGACACGGTACATCCGTTTTTAGGGTCTTTTTGGAAAACGGTTCCAGGGGATATAAAAAAACAACCAAGAGGTCAATCGGCCACATCGCTCACATCAACACCTTTGCCCTGCCATTGTTATACGCCCGTCTTTATACGGGAAATATTATGGTACAGCGATGTCAGTACGTCCGTCCGTTCGGGGTTTTCTCTGTATAATTTCATTCCCATTTCACATATGCTGAAACTTGCTGTGTAGCTTCTTTGTTGGTCACTCTAGATCATACTGCAATTTTGATCCATTTCGACCTTTTTTCCAGGAGTTTTGCCCCTTTATTTGGAAATTATTATATGGAGGGTACATAATTTGTCCGCCCTACTCCTTTCAAAGTTTTCAAGTGAGAGCCTTCTTATTTTGTGTAGTGTTTGTATAGGTATTGAAGATGTGCATGTGGGATGGATTTTGATTTTCTACAATTTTTGAGAAAATAACAGGCTGTTGAACTTAGTCTATTTGGAAATTAATATTCTATGGAGGGTACATAATTTGTCCGCCCTACTCCTCCCACAGTTTTCAAGTGAGGACCATCTTATTTTATGGAGTGTTTGTATGGGTATTGAAGATGTGCATCTGGGGAAGGATTTTAATTTTCTTCTATTTTTGAAAAAATTACAGGTTGTTGAACTTGGTCCATTTTGAGGAAATCTCGATTTTTAAGCTAAGACACTTTGTTCATATGAAAGTTTGTCACAGCCTCATGATGGCTGATACTACCTGAAGCAAAGTTATACAAATTATAGCACAAGAAAAACTGTCTATGTAAGCATTTCACGGGCGTATTATGTACCGTTTGCGGTACTCTTGTTCAGCTCTTGGGATAAAAAAAAAAAAAAATTATCAGTCTTTATTCCCATGAAAAGTTGTGATCACGTAATGTGGCCCCAACGGATCACAACATCACTGAAAATAAATCCACATACCACAGAAATGCACACTAATGAAAGGCGAAGATAACGAACAGTGATCAATCCCAAAACTCCTATAAGCAATACAAAATAGAAAATTGGGCAAACACGGACCCCTGTACACACCAAGGGTGGGATCAGGTGCCTAGGAGGAGTAAGCATCCCCTATCGACCGGTCACACCCGCCGTTAGCCCTATATCCTGATCAGGTAAACGGAGTTATCCGTAGTCAAAATATATGACTAATTTGATCTTGCTGATTTGGATAAGAACCATCTTCGCAAGCCAAGGGTGATGTTCCACGGTGTTTCTCTTTTCGGTGAAAAGAGAAACACCGTGGAGCGTCACCCTTGGCTAGCAAAGATGAACAAGAACAAGATGATGGTATGATTAATTGTACCTTGTTTAACGTCCCTCTCGAGAATTTTTCACTCATATGGAGACGTCACCAAGACCGGTGAAGGGCTTCAGATTTAGGCCTATGCTCGGCTCCTACGGTCATTGAGCAGTGAGGGTTCTTAAGCGTGCCACACCTATCCATTTTTAAGGTCTGAGGACCCGTGGCATTCATACCTGATGACCTGTTTTAACGACTTAGATGTCGCTGTCGGGACCTTCCGCATGTGGAGCGAACGCTCTACCTCTAGACCACCGCGGCGGTTGACCATGGTATAATACGAAAAAGCTTGCCATAAGAAATTTATATATAACATGAAAGCTTAATCTTTTAATAATAGTTGAGGAGATATGAATAGGTCAGATTTTTATTAAAAGTTCAAACTTCCAGGTCAAGGTCACTCCATTGCATCACATAAAAGGTCTTTTCGTAACGGATCTATATACAAAATATGAAAGCCCTAGCTTAAATAGTTCTAGAGATATTTTTAAAGAATTTTTCTATGAAAGGTGAAGATAACGAACAGTGATCAATCTCATGACTCCTAACATCAATACAAAAAAGTTGGGCAAACAAGGAACTCTGGACACACCAGAGGTCAGGTGGTAGGAGGAGTAAGCATCCCTTGTCAACCGGTCACACCCGCCGTGAGCCCAATATCCTGGTCAGGTAAACGGAGTTATCCGTGGTCAAAATCAGTGTGCCAAGAACGGCCTAACAATCGGTATGAAACACGACAGACATCATTTGACCCAATGATAGGTTGTATTGACGAATTAAATCGTTATAACGACCATAGAATTTGCGAAATGCCGAGTTCAATCAAGACTGTTGAAACCCCTGTACCATCAACTTGTTTGTCAGTAGCCTGCCTCGATTTAAAAACTGACCTTACGCAGAACAAGCTCTTCTATCAATAAGGGAAGTTGACGATGGAGAAGCTGAAATCATCCCGTTTGTCATACAGTTGAGTTGTCAGTTTGCCGTTAATGTCCACTTTCAATAAAATGTCTGAAGTATGAAGAATAAGTGGACGACTCTGTGGTGTCTTTTATTTCGAATCGACATATGAATGAAAGTTATTATTGTTAATAGACAAAACGTCGTTGATATGTCTAAATGTCGAATTGAAGGCCACAGGAAGACATTTTTTCTTCTCACATAGAAGTTTTTGAATAAATTCTGCTTCATATGAATATAGAAACAGGTCAGCTAACTAAGGAGCACAATCCGTGCCCATGGAAATCCAACAGACTGTTTGGAAGACCTGATCACCAAAGACCACGAAGATATTGTCAATGAGAAACTCTAGCATATTATTTTACTTCAACTTCAGAGTACTTTAGCGTATGAATTTAATTTATCGTGAGAAATGGTTGTGTATAGTGTTGAAAAGTCATAGGTTTTGATGTTATTGATTTGGGAAAAGTTTTGCGATTTCAAGTTTACTAAATGTTCTTTAGAATTTTTTTTAGAATCCACATTTGATTAATACCACTTCTGGCATAATTAGTCGCACAGTAAGTTTGAAGTTTATCCTTCACAGCTGTTAATATTTTCGTGAGGAGCAAAGATAGGGGCTTGGTAGAGCACTTACTGGATCCTGCAATCCAGCTTTGTTTGAAAGGGTTTTTATGTAGTTTAGCAATCCAGTATAAGTACAGTAACTCATATTCATTCGACCCATTAACTGGGATATTAAATGTGTCTAAAACTGAAGCATGGTTTTGAAGAATTTCATCTTTTGAAAGGGCGGTTGGAGTACAAGTACGATTACCAAAAGTGGAATTAATGCCAGGTTCGTTTAAAATACAGTTGTAATAATGAGCCTTCCAAACAAATACAATGTTGTTACAAGTTTTGTCAGCTGGAACCAAAACATATTCCTCATGTAACCTTTCTAATTCTTTGATCACATCTGGTTTACTAAACACAGAAGGATAGATGATACTTACTTTTGTTTTAATATGTCTATTGCGGTATGTTAATATTCATCTTATGCTTTTAACCCATTTTGACAGTGTATCAAGTTATTCTTTTTCATATTTAGCCCATCGTCTGGCATAACGAAATTCTGTCGCCAATTCAAAGACCGAGGTTCTCTTTATTTAGGACCTTCTAGAATCCTCTTTTTCAACTATATCAACATCACCAGTAATGACATGTCCAGCTGGACTGTAGTTGAAAGAAGATAAAAAAACAAAAACAAAACACGTTGGTGGATTACGTATAAGATGGTCTATATCTAGGCACTACAAAGTTTGGATGCAAAAGTAGAAGAATAGCTGTAGGAAATACAGGGTGGGTGCAGACTTGAATTTGAAATAAGTTGGAATACACGACTGACCCTTTTATGACGAAGAATGTTGCTTATGTTGACGGCATATATTCCTTTGTTTGTAAATATCATCAATGACCCGTGCTTGTTTAAAGAGCCTCTGATAGGCAACATCCATAATCATAGAGTTCAGTCTATATTCAGGAATTGAAAAATCCAAGTATATACTAGCTGTGGTTTCTTCAAATAACGTATGTAAAACTCTCAATGGGACAGTAAAGTTTTGTACGAATATGATGAGGACCCAATTGTCTGTTGACATACTTGCAAAAGTGAATCAAACGTGACATCATTTATGCTTGGTCTTTAAGATGAACGATGTCCATGACTGCGTTTCCGTCTTTGAGTATTGGGAAAGAGTCCCATCACATTCACGTTATTTCCTTGTGGACTAGTCAAAATTTCCCACATCATTTACATCACATGCACCTGAAGTATGGATATTACTACCCCCCCCCCCCTTTTCATAATTTTTTTTTTGGTGGCAATAATTT
The DNA here is from genome assembly GCF_947568905.1 of Ostrea edulis. Lineage (NCBI taxonomy): Eukaryota > Metazoa > Mollusca > Bivalvia > Ostreida > Ostreidae > Ostrea > Ostrea edulis. Next base: position 80,331,765 of record NC_079169.1, read on the forward strand.
CTCTGAAATGTTTGAATTCCCAGTCTATCTCATCCCTCTTTCGATTCATGTAATCGTTTTATGCTTTTTGTAAGCTTTAGAGATTGGCCTTCTACCGGTATAATAAAATACACAAGGTAAGAAACAAAAATTTGTAAACAAACAGGGGGTCCCCGTTTCGGGTCACATTTTCCAAGTAATTACAGCGTTACCTAAGGAATTTTGGCGAGCGGCAGGTCGGGGAGATGTCATACTACAAGTCTCTTCAACTCAAAACCCATCTCATCTCTTTTATTTGACAAAATCTTGCGTGCATTGATCGGACAGGGCTTCATCTCTTCCACTGGCAGCCAAAAAGGAGGTCACAGAGTACGAATTTGTTGTACGCGCCGTGTGATTGGTTCGCGAAGACATTGCTTAGTCTCGGGATCATCCGAAGGGTCTCGGGATTATTCGCGGACCAATCACACGACACGTTATAAATTCGTACTCTGTGACCTCCTTTTTGGCTGCCAGTGGAAGAGATGAAGCCCTGTCCGATCAATGCACGCAGGATTTTGTCAAATAAAAGAGATGAGATGGGTTTTGAGTTGAAGAGACTCGTAGTATGACATCTCCCCGACCTGCCGCTCGCCAAAATTTCTTAGATAACGCTGTAATTACTTGGAAAATGTGACCCGAAACGGGGACCCCCTGTATGTTTACAAATTTTTGTTTCTTACCTTGTGTATTTTATTATACCGGTAGAAGGCCAATCTCTAAAGCTTACAAAAAGCATGAAACGATTACATGAATCGAAAGAGGGATGAGATAGACTGGGAATTCAAACATTTCAGAGAAATTATTGCCACCAAAAAAAAATTATGAAAAAAAGGGGGGGGGGGGGGCTAGTAATATCCATACTTCAGGTGCCTGTGATTTACATTATCATTGCATCCATATGGAAAAGCAGTGCCTAGGGTCCTGATCCAGTGATCTTCTCGTTGTCTACGAAAAGGGGTGCTCAATGTAAGATTCTTAGTGTGATGGTAAATTGTTTCCAAAATCCTTACCTTCATGGACAAGATGGAGTTATCCGGTGCATTAAAATGCTTGTAAAGAAGTTGGTTACCACCATTATTTATTTGAAATATGTGCCCCGATATTCTTTTATTAAGTGAACCCTTGGTTTCTCCCACATAAATTAAGCCACACAGGTTACACTCAATGGCGTAGAGGTAGGAAGATTTACAAGTCAAATTATCAAAAGTTTTGGTACAGAAAATACGTCCAGTAAGATTACCACTACATGAATTTCTAGTGATCAGTATATCAAGTTTTGCAATTTTTTGCAGAACATTTTGAGATCGAGCACGTGATCTAAGAAGGAATTATCAAAAATATATCTTAAAGAAACATAACAGTCTTTAATTTGGGTATAAGAATTTGACGATTGTACATAATACAAATTTTTGATACCTCGAAGGGTAATCCGAGGGACACCAACCGATCTGTAGGAGCCTGTGTCCCTCATAGACTCCACAGAGTGACACCTTTTTATACTGGGCGACGTGTCAACCAGTATTGTGTCGTTATTGTGTATATTCATGAAGGAACATATATTGAGCGACAAGTATCCTCGGGGACAGACTGTCCACCAGCAGAGATACAAGCTCGATGGTTAAATGAAAGGTGAAGATAACGAACAGTGATCAATCTGATAACTCCTAAAATCAATACAAAATACATAGTTGGGCAAACACGGACCCCTGGACACACCAGTGGTGGGATCGGGTGTCTAGGAGGAGTAAGCATCCCCTGTCGACCAGTCACACCCGCCGTGAGCCTTATATCCTGATCGTGTAAACGGAGTTATCCGTAGTCAAAATCAGTGTGCCAAGAACGGTCTAACAATCGGTATGAAACACGTCAGACAGCATTTAACCCAATGATAGATTGTATTGACGATATAAACACCATGTGCAGGTGATAATGGAATATTGCTACATAAATATGGGAAGTTGACGATGGAGAATCTGAAATCATCCCGTTTGTCATACAGTTGAGTTGTCAGTTTGCCATTAATGTATACTTTCAATAAAATATATATTGCTGACAAAGCTTGTAACAACATTGTCTTTCTAAGGCTCATTATTACAGCTGTATTTTAAACGAACTTGGCATTAACTCCACTTTTGGTAAATCGTACATAACTTCATAGTTATTTCGGATTTCAAACATTTCGGTTGAGCATCACTGAAGAGACGTTATTTGTCGAAATGCGCATCTGGTGCATCAAAATTGGTACCGTATAAGTTTTACATTATACTCAAATTGCCCTCTCAAAAGATGAAATTCTTCAAAACCATGCTTCGGTTTTAGGCACATTTGGTATCCCAGTGGGTGGGTCGAATGAATATGAGTTACCATACCTATACTGGATTCCTAAACTACATAGAAACCCTTACAAACAAATATGCATTGCTGGATCCAGTACGTGCTCTGCCAAGCCCCTATCTTTGCTTCTCACGAAAATATTAACAGCTGTGAAGGGTG
>NC_079169.1:80339278-80386778 GCF_947568905.1 Ostrea edulis
GTATGCTGAAATTGCTTCTGTAATTTATCAGTGCTTCATTGTGTACATACATGTATAGTGCCTATGGGATCCATTCTCTTCTATTTCTCTTGCTTTCTGGGTTTTCTTTATCTTCTCTCTTTCTTTTGAGGGGATTACTTTGCTAAGCTTCCTCTGATGTTGTCATGCAGATTTCCTCTCCTCTAATAGGGCTGAAGTCACTAAGGCTTAAATGTGATTAGTTGGTAGAGTTGAAGGCAGTTTCATGTTGAGTGTTATTAAACTCATGGACCACTGGGGCTGAAGCTGTAGGCAACCCAAAAGCTGGTGGGTAGGCATTAGGAAAAATGTTGTGATCAATGGGGGAAGATGCGTCATTGAGGAAAGAAGCAACATATTCTACAGTAATTCCATACAAGTCACTGGGCTGTTTGAGAAGGTCCACACCACTGTCCACTTGCTGTGATAGACTGGAGTCAATGTTAATTTCGGAATCCACTTCCTGTACAGAGGAGTTGAGGTGAGAATTGGTGGGGGAGATGGTTGGCGATTTCTGTCCCTGTGACAAAGCACTGATGACAATCAAGTCGGGTGTGGTGGTGATAAAGAGAGCACGTTTGCTGTGAGACTTACAAGATGAGGAAGATGTCTGAGGTGAAGTGGATCCAGAGGGCGCTACTATGGGTGGTCCATATTGTAGAGCAAGAGATTTGTGACATCTACACATTTCGTCTTTGAAGCACTCTGAGATTTGTAGAGAGAAGGCACAGAATTTGGTAGAATCTGAGAGCAGGCTCTGTATTTTGATTGTGTTGCTGGATGACTTTTGTGGATCTGGAATTTCTGCTGACAAAAGACACTGTATGCATTGTTATTGTAGTCCTGGATCCGGGTGGAAGGAAGACTTACTTGAAGGCATTCCTCTGCAAGGATATTCTGGAGCTGGCTGAAAATGAGATTGCTCTGCATATTTTTACAGAACTGGAAGGATTAGTGCTGCATGGCTGTTTCGTAGTTATGTGTCTGGATTGTGGTGTTTGACTGTTTCTTTAGAAAATGAGGGCTGGAGGTGAGATGTTTTCTCTATCTGTTATCTGTGGATAAGGGAGGATATGTATGTTGTGTTGAGGCAGAACATTTGGATAGGTGCTGTACATCTGAGTGACAGGGTACTGCTGTTGCCTGTACTTCTGATCTGTACTGTAGAACTCCTAGTAACTCTGTTGCCAGGGTGAGGAAAGTCGTCCTCCATTCTGAAGCCGTGGGGATCCGGGTTACAATAGGTCCTCAGTGCCCCTTGCTTGTTATTATTATTATGTTTATTCAGATAAAGGCACGTTAGACAAAGAATAACAACTGGCATGACATAATATCACAAAAATAACACATTCTATAAATAATATCACATTTTGCATTTAGCATTTACATTCAGATTGGACTTTAAAATTGTCCCAGCACTAGGCTCACTTAAAAAACAAAATTAAATACTGCCCTTTATCTTGAATAACCCCAAAAAGCCAACAGGCTTATTTCCATTGGGGTCCATTATAGGATGTCGACAAAAAAATGTAAAAAAAAATATAAATGGTTAAATAATCTCAATGCATCAATGACTAATTGACTAGTGTAATGAATAGCATTTAGGTACATGTAATAGTAAAATTATACTAGGTAACATTGAAAATAGCTCTTTATAATGCATGTTAGATATAAAATACAAAAAGTCAAATTCAGTATTAAAAGAATTCATCATCCTCGAGTCTTTTCATTTCTTCCAGAAGTTGTATTTTGACCATTCTTTTAAAGGTGAACTTATTGTTGGCAAGTTTGATGTCAATAGGAAGGGCATTCCAGTCTTTAACTCCTATATAATAGAACGAAGAGGACTCTACCCCAGCAATCCTAGGGTAGAGTCGACTAAATGGAGCGGTCCTTCAGATGAGACCGCCAATATATATATATATATATAAAGCACTAAATAATCACAACTAGGTACTGAAAATTTTCGCCCCAGCCCGGGGTCGAACCAGCGACGTACGGCACCCACCGCCTAGCAAGATTGTCAAACCAGTGCGTAAGTCCACTCGGCCACAACGACTTGTTTGTTTGTGCTTTATATATATATAAATTGACGATCAGATGGAGTTCAATCACATAACATTTATTTCTCTACAGGCTGTTTCGTGAGGGGATGGTTTCCCCTCACTCGTCGGGAGAAAAATGACATCTAACGAAAAACATCCGCGTGGCTGAGAATATGTTACACAGAAACATACTGGATGGTTGCTAAGCATGATTACACACAGGATTGAGTAAATAGAAATTTATGGGAATGACGGCAAGTGCTGACAAGTTCTGAACGCTTATTCAATGAAGATTTTTCGGGATGACATATTATAAAGAATTTCTCTAGAATACAGAGGTTGCACTTTTTTGAAATGTTTGAGTATGATGATGTTTTTCCTAAAATTTCCCACTTGATTTTGTAGTCAATATTTTTGTCTTTCAACATTGAAAGACAAAAATATTGACTACAAAATCAAGTGGGAAATTTTAGGAAAAACATCATCATACTCAAACATTTCAAAAAAGTGCAACCTCTGTATTCTAGAGAAATTCTTTATAATATGTCATCCCGAAAAATCTTCATTGAATAAGCGTTCAGAACTTGTCAGCACTTGCCGTCATTCCCATAAATTTCTATTTACTCAATCCTGTGTGTAATCATGCTTAGCAACCATCCAGTATGTTTCTGTGTAACATATTCTCAGCCACGCGGATGTTTTTCGTTAGATGTCATTTTTCTCCCGACGAGTGAGGGGAAACCATCCCCTCACGAAACAGCCTGTAGAGAAATAAATGTTATGTGATTGAACTCCATCTGATCGTCAATTTATGTAGCTCCGTGAGGCCACGTCGAGCACTCTAGAAGATTATATCGGAGATTTATCCCAATATATATATATATATATATATATATATATATATATATATCTAACGATGACTAAGTACACATGATCCACATTTAATTACCTATACCACGGACATTTTGTGCAATTTTACATTAATTAAATGTGTATGTGTACTTAGTCGTCGTTGGTTATATTTTTTCTACTTGTTACATATACCATGGACATTTTGTGCAATTTTACTATTTAACTCCACTTTTTTGGCACACTGTTTTTCCCTATAATAGCTCTAAAACTTGATTGTTATTTCGGATTTCAAACATTTCGGTTGAGCATCGCTGAAGAGACATTATTTGTCGAAATGCGCATCTGGTGCATCAACATTGGTACCGTATAAGTTTTACATATATATATATATACATATACCTGTTGGTGGACATGCTCTCTATTACCTGAGACTACCTCATGCCAACTTCCTCCACACTTCTCCCCACAGAGCCAATAATTACAATCCCTAGGTTGTTTCCATTGTGCAGTATATAAATCTGTTATATAATTATTATCAATTATATCCATGGTACTTAATTTAATATGATGACACTATTAAAATAACTTCATAGTGCGTTTAAGTTGGGGTTTTTTTCAGTTGGGCTTAGTTACCTCCATGTATAATGGGGTAATGATGATATAATTTGACAATTGGGGAGGCAAGGGGAGAGCTGAAGATATCTACGGAATTATTTAACTGTAACATTACACTTAGATTGAAATAATTATTCTTTAAAGATAGCTTTAGAATAAGGAAAAGTTAATTGCATGTATGTAGGAAATTGAGATCTTGTTACTGTAAAAGTTACACGGTACCAATTTTGATGCACCAGATGCGTAATATATTGTTAATTTAATTTATCTCTACACTGTATACACTGTCATTTTATGAGAATAAACATTGTCATTGTATTGAACAAATATATTTGATTTTGATTTAATGTAATTCCACCCTCCTGTGATGTCATCAGATTTTGCAAAATCAATGATTTAGATTTATGCATGAAAGGAACATAAATTTTGATAGTTATTGTAAAAGATCTTGTTAAAAATAAACTATTTTAAAAGTCTAAGTTATAGATGAATAATCAATGATACGTTTCAAAATATTAAATCCAAGGGCAATAACTATTTCTATTGATTTCTTTATCAAGTCTATTATGCGATAGATTTCCTTTATTTTTTACAAACATTTTGTATATTTTTGTGAAGATACAGTTTCATGAAATTGTTATGAATGCTACTATATCGTCATAACCTGTTTGTATGAAATTTTGATAATGCTGTTTAAGGAAAATTGCAACTTTCTGATGTTGATAAATGATTCTGTGTATGTACGTCTCGTATCTTAAAAGGTGTGATGACCTATGTATTTTATTTGATAATTTGTTAGTTATAACTGTAATGAATTGAAATAAATACATTTTTCAAACTTGTATCAGATAAAACTGCGAGTATGGTGTTACCTTAAGGATTTGAATTGAGCCATCCTATTGATATTTTTAAAATTTCTTTTATTTGGCAGGAATACATAGCCTCACACTGCCATTATGTAGAGGCAGATCGATTATGATGTGTTAGCAACAGGAAGCCTACATCACCAAACAGCAAATAGAGATGTCTCGTCTTCAGAAATAAAAAAAGGTTAACTTTGGGAAATTGATTTTTGGGAGTTGATTTTATCAACACCTTTATGCAGTCACTCTGCTCAAAGTGATGTGGACCTTAGCACTTCCAGTGTTCAGCGCTAGCAGCAAATAGTTCGTAAACTGTTTACGTATTACACGTTTGAATACATAATTTCTGTAGAATTGACTTTTCGAGTACATATATGTTAATTGAAAAAAGACCAAAATATCACTGACTAGAAATACAGTTGAATGTCAACAGCGATATTTTACACTATTCAAAAATTCCTACACGCAGACAGAATATCGCCGATCATAATATACAGTACAGGTCAAATACTCGGGCCCCGCAGACTGAACGTCCAAGTTTTAGCGTGAGCCTAGGAAAAGTCGGTGTCTTTGAAATTGCGGCTTTGATTTCAACAGTATTTTATTCATGTGTATATAGAACATTCAGAAATAGAATTAGGCAGCAGGCAGAATGCCTATATAAGCCCTCTCCATAGGTCAAAGGTCAGTTATGACAGAATAGAATTAATATAGTACATGAAAATACATGTATAACAAAGTGATTGAAGAAGAAAAACAGTTTACAAAGAAGAGAGAAAGATGAAACAATAATTTAAAAAAGGGGTGGTATAACTATGCCGGTTAAGTTAAGAATATAACAATACATACAATATTTTGGATTGAGGACTATGTTTAGCTATACAGTGGAGTATTGAATGAGTACACGTACTCACATTTTGCACAAGAGTATCAAATATTGAATCGTCTACTTTTTTCATTGAAGAAATTAACTGTATCAAATATTTTTGAATTAGTACTGAAAACATTCACCATTGACACCATTTAACAATATTTCAACTGTAACGGGTATATTAATAAGTGAACTCGAGTTATTTAAGAGCACTTCTCTTTGTACATTGTAATATGGACATCCCATGAAGAAATGGTAACTATCCTCACATGGATTACTAATAAGACGATGATTAAAGAGATGTTCATTAAGATTGCTAGCCTGGTTGGGAAGTTGGCAATGTATTATATTTACTCTACGTTTACCATAATTATATAATTTAATATTGGTATTTCTTGCGGGGTTTTTAAGTTTATTTTTTAAAGTTGTAATGGAATGTGATTTTGTTATGTCTTCAGGAAGGTTATTCCAAAGTTTTATTGTTGCTGATACAAAACTATTCATACATGATGATATTCTAACCCGAGGAGCTGTATAAATCCTAGAGGTCCCAAGGTTGTAATTATGATGTGTTGATTCACATAATTCTAACATTTCTACAAGATAGTTTGGAGTACATCCATTTATAATTTTATGCGCATCTGGTGCATCAAAATTGGTACCGTATAAGTTTTACATATATATATATAATATATAATACGGGACACAGATTTCAAATTAATAATAGTGGTAACCAACTTCTTTACAAGCATTTTAATGCACCGGACCACTCCATCTTGTCCATGAGGGTAAAGATTTTGGAGGAAAAAAATTACCATCAAACAAACAATCCAACATTAAACATCCCTTTTCGTAGACAACGAGAAGATCACTGCATCAGGACCCTAGGTACTGCATTTCCATATGGATGCAATGATAATGTATATAATGTGGGAAATTTGACTAGTCCACAAGGAAATAACGTGAATGTGATCAGACTCTTTCCCAATAACCAAAGACGGCAACGCAGTCATGGACATCGTTCATATTCACTTTTGCCTTACCTCAACAGACAATTAGGTCCACATCATATTCGTACAAAACTTTACTCTGTTCCATTGAGAGTTTTTTTATACACGTTATTTGAAGAAGCTATGGCTAGTCTATACTTGGATTTTTCAACACCTGAATATAGACTGAACTCTATGATTATGGATGTTGCCCATCACAGGCTCTTTAAACCAGCACGGGTCATGGATGATATCCCTTCCAAATCATGCCGCCAGTTCCTTAAGCTCCAATTTACAAACAAAGGAATAGATGCCGTCAACATAAGCAAGATTCTTCGTCATAAAAGGGTTCAGTCGTGTATTCCAACTTTTTTCAAGTTCAAGTCTACACCCTGTATTTCCTACCGCTATACTTCTACTATTGCATCCAAACTTTTTAATTATAAACAAACTTTACAGTACCTAGATATAGACCATCTTATACGTAATCCACCAACGTGTTCTTGTTCTTCATCTTCTTTCAACTATAATCCAGCTGGACATGTCATTACTGGTGATGTTGATATAGTTGAAAATGAGGACCTCAAATCACTTATTCTAAAAGATCCTAAATACAGAGAACATCGGTCTTTCAATTGGCGACAGAACTTCATCTCTATTATGAATTCTGTCGAAGATTATGCCAGACGATGGGCTAAATATGAAAAACAAGAACTTGATACATTGTCAGAATGGGTTAAAAGCATAAGAGGAATATTAGAATCCCGCATTAGACATATGAAAACAAACGTACGTACCGTACATCTATCTTTCCGTATTTAGTAAACCAGAAGTGATAAAAGAATTAGATAGGTTACATGTACATGAGGAATATGTTTTGGTTCCAGCTGACAAAGCTTGTAACAACATTGTCTTTGTTTATAAGGCTCATTATTACAACTGTATTTTAAACGAACTTTGCATTAATTCCACTTTTGGTAATCGTACTTATGCTCTAACTGCCCTTTCAAAAGATGAAGTTCTTCAAAACCGTGCTTTAGTTTAGACACATTTAATATCCCAGTCAATGGGTCGAATGAATATGAGTTACCGTACCTATACTAGATTCCTAAACTACATAAAAACCCTTACAAACAAAGATACATTGCTGGATCCAGTAAGTGCTCTACCAAGCCCCTATCTTTGCTCCTCACGAAAATATTAACAGCTGTGAAGGATAAAATTCAAACTTAATGTGCGACTACATATGCCAGAAGTGGTGTTAATCAAATGTGGATTCTAAAAAATTCTAAAGAACTTTTAGTAAACTTGAAATCGCAGAATTTTTCTCAAATCAATAACATCAAAACCTATGACTTTTCAACACTATACACGACCATTCCTCACGATGAATTAAAAACTAGACTTTTTGACATCAGAGACAGTTGCTTCGTCAACAAAAATGGAAAACAGAAATATTCATATCTAATTATCAGTCATTCCAAAACTTACTTTGTTAAACATCACTCTGATTCCACGCACAAGTACTCTGAAGTTGAGATAAAAAATATGCTAGAGTTCCTCATTGACAATATCTTAGTAGTCTTTGGTGATCAGGTCTTCCAACGGTCTGTTGGAATTCTCATAGGCACGAATTGTGCTCCTTTGTTAACTGACCTGTTTCTATATCCATATGAAGCAGAATTTATTCAAAAACTTATATGTGAGAAGAAAAAATCTCTCGCTGTGGCCTTTAATTCGACATTTTGATATATCGATGACGTTTTGTCTATTAACAATAATAACTTTCATTCATATGTCGATTTAGTATATCCCTGTGAGCTCGAAAAAAAGGACACCACAGAGTCGTCCACTTCTGCTTCATACTTCACCTTGCATATTGAAAGTAGACATTAACGGCAAATTGACAACTCAACTATATGACAAACGGGATGATTTCAGATTCTCCATCGTCAACTTCCCATATTTATGTAGCAATATTCCATTATCACCTGCATATGGTGTTTATATATCTCAACTGATTCGATATGCAAGAGCTTGTTCTGCGTATAGTCACTTTTTAAATCGAGGTAAGCTACTGACAAACAAGTTGATGGTACAGGGGTTTCAACAGCCTCGATTGAAGTCAGCATTTCGCAAATTCTATGGTCGTTATAACGATGTAAAACTTATACGGTACCAATTTTGATGCACCAGATGCGCATTTCGACAAATAATGTCTCTTCAGTGATCTAGTTTGTCAATACAACCTATAATTGGGTCAAATGCTGTCTGGCGTGTTTCATACCGATTGTTAAGCCGTTCTTGGCACATTGATTTTGACTGCGGATAATTCTGTTTATCTGAACATGATAGAGGGCACACGGCGGGTGTGACCGGTCGACAGGGGATGCTTACCCCTCCTAGGCACCTGATCCCACCTCCCGTGCTACCAGGGGTCCGTGTTTGCCCAACTATCTATTTTGTATTGCTTGTAGGAGTTATGAGATTGGTCACTGTTCGTTATCTTCACCTTTCATATAGAAGAATAAGCCTCTGATTTCTTCTTCTGATTTCTAAAGGTTCCCAACCCAATTCAGTATAGAGTTTACTTCTTGAAGAATCATATCTTATTCCCATAATTTTTCGTGCTGCTTCAATTTGTACATCTTCTAATAATTTTGAATATTGTACCCTACATCCATCCCATACAACATCAGCATATTCTAGTACTGGTCGAATAAAAGAAAAATATACATGTATTTTGATAAGGGGGTCTCTATTAAGTGTATATTTGAGCATTCTAAGAATATTTAGACGAGTGCATGCTTTTTGGTAAATTCCTTGAATATGTGATGACCAACTTTCATTAGACTGGATTTGAAAGCCTAGATGAGTATTCTTGTCACATTTCATAATTGGTTCACCTTGAGTGCCAAATAGATTGTAGGGTAGGACATTGATTTTCGAGTAAAATCAACTATTTGGGTTAAAATCCACTGCCCATTGTATAGACCAGCTTCTAATACTTTCTAGATCAGATGTTAATGACTGTGTTGAACTAATTACATTATCATCCACTATAACAAACAAATATGTGTCAACTGCAAAAAGCTTTATATGGTTTACTAAATTAGTATTGATGTCATTTATGTATGATAAGAATAAAAAAAAACGTCCTAGTACAGACCCTTGAGGCACACCTGCTTCAGTACCCTTATATGTAGATAAATAACCTTCTAAGACTACTTTTGCAGCTTCTGGGTATCCTATAGCAGTTGTGTGGACTTTTCAAATTCAAAGACACATTTACATATACACACGTTTCTACAATCGGGAAATCAAACAATGGGCAATGATAGTAGTGTCAACTGATTTGTGTTAGCGTCAACTTGAAGCGAACCGAAGATCTCATGAATCGCCACATTCAATGTTAGAGTGGCTACATTGTCCAGTTTCAGTTATAAATTTGATCAAATTATTATCGATGAAAACAAAAAACACCACAAATGTTTTTGTTATTTTCAAGACAATTTGTCATAAGTTTGAAAATCAAACCACACTTCATATAATTTCAGGGGTGTTTAATGCGCATTTTCATGCACATTTTCCCGTTGACCGCGAAGTTCTTCAGCAGCAAGCGTCAGATGATTAACAGATAGAGCACGTACATGTATGTACAATAGAAATTAGAAAATCGGTACATGTAGTGAATAAAATGTCAATTTAGTTTTCCTTTCCTAAATAGATAGATTAACTGATTTTATTGCTTTCTAGATTCATAATGGTGAAATAACTTTCCATAATATCTGATTAATTAAAAGTCAATTAGACCTTTACATTACTCATTGTGTAGAATTGAGTACATTCGCATTCTATATGCATTTCTCTGTCGATTCACGTAATCTTCATTAATTATAGGGGGCCTCCGTGGTTGAGTGGTTAGAGCATCGTGCTCAAAACCACACGGCCTCTCATCTCTGTCGGCGCGGATTCGAATCCCGCTCGCACCGGTAAGTGAGAAAGTTTTCCCAGTTTACTTTCGGAAGGTCAATGGTCTATTCCCAGGTACATTGTATCTGGGTTCTCTTTTCCACCAATAAAAACTGGGCGCCACCAGATAACTGAAAAATTGTTGAGTGTGGCGGAAAACATCAATCAATCAATCATTATTTATACACAAAGTCGAAACCATTATTTTTTTAGTTAAATTGCTCAATATTGTTTTAAAAAGATGAGATTAAAAATGAGTTTTTTGATATTCTGTTCATTATGAAAGGTGAAAATAACGAAGTGATCAATCTCATAACTCCTACAAGCAATACAAAATAGAGAGTTAAGCAAACAAGGACCCCTTGGATACACCAGAGGTGGGATCAGGTGTCTAGGAAGAGTAAGCATCCCCTGTCAACCGGTCACACCCGCCGTGAGCCCTATATCTTGATCAGGTAAACGGAGTTATCATGTTGAATGATATGATAATTAAAAAAAAGTATTATAGCTGTAAGTTTAGTTTTACGATAAAGTCATTGATTTATCGATCTTGAAATACAAATTGAATTCTTTCTACGAATTAAATAGATGAAAATATATTGTAGCAGTCAATTATTTATCCCGAAACGAGGTCTTTCATGCAAATACCATCAACTATTAGCTTCACGGAAAAAAAGTAAAAGAATGTCGTTAAAGCATACACACGAACGAAGACCAAGCAAAGGCGTTGAACTTGGCCAAAGAGACTATGATTTCATTACAACTGACCAGGCGGGTTGTAGAAAGACTTCCATATTCACAAACTTCCAGAGCATTTCACGGTTTGGTAGGTAATTTTTTCATGGAATTCAAAAGAACCATGAAATCACAATTGGCAATGCTCAACATAGCATTTCTTTTTCAAAAGGTGTGACTCTGTGTAAACAAAATATTTCATCAAGCCCCTTCCATGTGTTCAGATCCAATTTACCTGATCAGGATATAGGGCTCACGGCGGGTGTGACCGGTCGACATGTGATGCTTACTCCTCCTAGGCACCTGATTCCACCTCTGGTGTATCCCGGGATCCGTGTTTGCCCAACTATCTATTTTGTATTGCTTGTAGAAGTTATGAGATTGATCACTGTTCGTTATCTTCACCTTTCATCCAAATCGATCATAAAAATGAAATAGTAGTATTTCTTTGGGTAACTGATAAAAAATATCAAGACTTAATCTTATAATATTAATAAAATATCATGTCATCAATCACTTGTGCATACGTGTACATCGCACACAAACAAGTCATGTTTCTTGTGTACGGTGCACATAATGATAATAATTAAAAACAATTACCCTCTTCCAATACCAAAACCCCATATCATTTTAGATCATAATCAAACATTGTTCTGTTTTTAATCTAACCTTCAAGTATACAATTTGTCAACACCATGATGCTCCAAATAAAAATTAAGAGTCTACGATAATTTTTCCAGACAATGGAATTTTTAATTTTTCTTTTATATCCAAATCTAAATGACTATTTCAACTTTTATTTTCTGACACTCAACAGCACCAAAGAGAAACCCCCCTATTTTCCATGATATATGCCTAAAATTATCTGGTCGTAATTGTACACAGTAAACTTGCGTCTATTTATTAATCCCAGGTATTCTCTTAAATTTTTGAGAAACAAATGGAATTCGGAAACCTCGTCTTGGTTTTGTTCGTTCTAAAAATAGTGGGCCGCGACAGAAATATATAACACCACACCTTCCGTTCGTTGTAACTGATTGATTCACATGAATGAAGTGTGAAGATGACGAACAGTGATTAATCTGATAACTCCTATAAGCAATACAAAATACAGAATTGGGCAAACATAGACCCGTGGATACACCAGAGGTGGGATCCGGTGTCTAGGAGGAGTTAGCATCCCCTGTAGACCGGTCACATCCGCCGTGAGTCAAAATAGTCAAAAGTCAGTGTGCCAAGAACGGTCTAACAATCGGTATGAAAAACGTCAGACATCATTTGACCCAATCATAGGTTATATTGGCAAACTAGATCGTTATAACGACCATAGAATTTGCGAAATGCTAACTTTAAACGAGACTGCTGAAACCCCTGTACCACCTACTTGTTTGTCAGTAGCTTGCCTCGATTTAAAAACTGACCATACGCAGAACAAGCTCATGCGTATCGAATCAGTTGAGAGATATAAACACGATAGGCAGGTGATAATGGAATATTGCTACATAAATGTGGAAAGTTGACGATGGAGAAGCTGAAATCATCCCGTTTGTCATAAAGTTGAGTTGTTAGTTTGCCATTAATATCTTCTTTCAATACAATATCTTAGTATGAAACAGAAGTGGACGACTCCGTGGTGGTTTTTTTATTTCGAGCTGACAGGGATATATCGAATCGACTTATGAAAGTTATCATTGTTAATAGATAAAACGTCGTCGATAAATCTAAATGTGGAATTGAAGGCCACAGCAATTAATTTTTTCTTCTCACGTAGAATTTTTTGAATAAATTCTGTTTCATATGGATATAAAAACAGGTCAGCTAACAAAGAAGCACAATTCGTACCCATGAGGATTTTAAGTTAAGAATTCTTTTGTTTGAATGAGGTGATTTCGTGTTCCAACTTAATTTCGTTAATATTCAAATTATTTGTAATTGATGGAGTATATTAATTGCCGTTGGTCTCAGTACGATTGTTATGTTTTGATTGTTGGTTTGTTTATTTGATTGAGAGTATCAATACCGAAGTTTCAAAAGCTCCGACCTACCAAGCGCTTTGGCTCAAGTCTATGTGGCATATTTTATAACAATTATTCCCTTCCCTCATGAATTTCAGCGTCATTAAATTTGATATTGTACACTTTACGCAAAGCTACGAGTTTCCATCAGCAAAAGATAAAGAATCGCTTTTCAATAGGGAATCAATCGGTAAACGATGATAACAGCGATAATTGCTTTGTGTAAGCATCAAATTACAGGTGGTTGCCAAATGTGAAGTTTCTTTTTCATAGATCCCCAAAGATTCCCTTCATTTGATATCAACAGGAGGGGAATTCCATTTATTTGTAACAGCTGGTGTGCATGGGTATTTATAGATTTAACGTTGAGTGTTTCTTGTGCTGTAATTGTACCAGAAAAAAATGTCCAAGATACTTTGGAGTCAAATTCTGATTGACTTTATGCATCGTTTATATTCGTGTTGTTTTGATGTGAAGCGATCCCTTATTTGTTTCCAAATAAAGATATTTTCCCGATTCTAGTAAAAGTTAATCCTGTAGCTATTCTTGCTGTATTTAGTTGCATTTTTTCTAATTTTGCAGATTTGTTTTAATTTTACATTCTCTCTTATCGATTCAACTCTAGATATCGTTTTGGTAACTCCAACATTCTATTATATGTAGTATGAGAATAATTGATTCAGAATTCCAAGACTTCAGACGATTATAGAGTAACGCAATATATGAAAATAGTTAAAACAATTATGTTTAAGAACTTAATTAATCAATTCTAAGATTGCAATACTCTATGCTATTTGAAGTTAAGTATAATAAGACTTAGAAATGAGATTTTTAAAAATACAGGAAGTCAAGAAAATACACGACTAATACTTTGAGTCGAAATATCTTTAGAACTTGGACATTCCATTACCTTCAAGATTATCTACTTTTTAGCAGTTTTGGGGGTTTTATGATTAGAGACAAGAGACTATACATATATGTAACAATGAAAATTATTGAACAAATTAGAACAATTTGAGAAATATGTGAACATATGAAAACTGTTTACAAATCTATGAAAATGAGAAATAGTTTAAAGATTAGAATAGATAGGAATTATTTGAACATATGAGGACATTTGAGAATTTAATAAACCTTTATTGAGATTACGTGACTGCAATGTTAGATGATTGAGAAATTGACAATAAACGCACATCTGAGATCATTTGAAAAAGAAAATATACAAAAACAACGACTACTGGACTTTTGCGAGAAGGACTGACTTTCACAATCAACGGCTGACTTGGACATTTAAACCTGCGTATGGTATGGAAGCACGATATCGTTAAATATATTTAATATCGACTTGTTAGCATTTATACGGGGAACTTCTACTGCCTCGCTCTTGAGCTAGCTTTTTTTGGTGATTTCTCTTGATCACGCAAAAGCCAAGGCGAGCGTGTTCAAACCGCTGCACGTTACAAAATCGTGGCAGGGTTGTGACTGATGTTTGGTGGGAGGCCTGCTTCTGATAGAGTATCTCTGGGACTTTGTGTCCATGTATGGACGGGGTTTCGTCCGGGGACGACGGCGGTTGTCGTCGTAAACGACGGATGCCTTTGTCGAAGAGGTGCCAAACAATCAGAGAAGATCCATGCTAAGCTTCGAAACGAAGCTTCCCTGAGCGTAGGAAGTGTAGCGAACAGTTTGTAGGGAATTTCTACTGCTTCGCTAGAGAGCTACATGTAGCGTTTCTAGTGATATGGTGGTATTTCTCTAAGCAACGGTGAGCGTGTTCAGATCACTGTACGTTACAATAGTATTATAGTACGACTGTTAGGTTTTAAACCACATGAACTTCTTTCATTTATCTGACTATTAAAAATAAAAACAATTCATTTCATTTTTGCATACATACATACACTGTAGAAGTAAAATCTGAACTCGAATATATACATTGATTCATGTTCAAACTTTACAAAAAGTCATCGCAACATGATAAATCGGATGTACACTGTACATGTAACGTTTATTATGCAGGTTTGCGTTTTCTTTTATCATAAAATGTGAAGTTGTTATACAGGTTTATTCAATCAAACACAGATACAACACAGTGCGTGCTAAGCATACCGACAATTTGAAATTACATGTGCATCTGCACTAATGTAGATCTGTAGCTCTCTTGGAAAATATTTGGTCATACCAGAGAGCTACAGATCCACCCCTTATACAAACATTTGATTTACGGCGCAGGTCGTTGTATTCTGGCATCATAATATCAACAAATTCCTTGCATATTTTCCTAGTATATTTTTGTCCAAACATTTATCAAATTCCTATATGAACCGAATAGTCGCAACTTCAAATGATTTCGTTTTTAAAGATAGCAGTCAATTCGAACCCCGTTGATTTTTATATCTATTCATTCTATCCAATATGAAGTACGTATTCGGTCTTCATTTATAATAATATAGGGTTATTGAACTTATATTGGTGAATATTGGCACGAGTTGGTTGTAAAAATGCACGAGCTTGCGAGTGCATTTTGACAGCCAACGAGTGTCAATATTCACCTATATAAGTTCAATAACCCTTTTATTATATAGCTAAAGTATTTAGTTGTTAAATTATATCCCTTTTCACTCAAACTACTCCAAAATAGACGAGAATTCATCCATTGACATCTAAGGTGGCAGTGTGCAATAAGAGCATATTACTGCCATATAAACACAGAACTTAGCGGAGATGGACCTGGAATTATTTCATCTAAAATATTTAACGAACATGAGGCCCATGGCATAGCATTAAAGAAGATCTATGCTATCAATAACATTTTAAAAGACATTCAAAAATGGTTTACACATAAACATTATATATACCAAGTTTGGCCCCGCCCTGGAGTCAGTACGTTTACCCTGGAGATCATTTTCAATTTACAATTTCGGTAGAGGCCTAGATCTTTATTACAGATGTGAAGTTGTAGGGAAGATGCTTTAACATTGATAAATGTTTGTTCCATCCTTAAGGCTCCGGGGGTGCAGGATTGATTGAATATTGTTTAACGTCCCTCGAGAGAAAACGTGACCATTGCCGGTGAAGGGCTGCGAAATTTAGGCCTATGCTCGGCGCTTATGGCCTATGAGCAGGAACGGATATTTCTCGTGCCACACCTGCCGCGACATGGGGCCTCGGTTTTTGCGGTCTCATCCAAAGGACCGCCCTATTTAATCGCCTTCTACGACAAGCAAGGGGTACTGACGACCTATTCTAACCCGGATCCCCATGGGAGCGAGGGTGCAGGAGGAATATATGGGGATATTAGGTCACATAGACTTTACTGTAACAGAAATAGCACAGACACTCGATGTTTTAATTAAATATATATAATTTAAAAAATTGTCTTCCTGTAAAGATGGGAAAAACCTGGAAGGAAGTAGAAAAGATGGCTATGGATAGAAACAAATGGAGGGATCTGGTATCAGCCTTATGTGCCACCGGGCACGAAGAGGATAGGGAAAGGTATATCACGCCGCCATCTTGGTTTTCTGTTTTACCAGCTGCATCGCTTGAAAATTTCGGCGAGAAGTTCGATTTAATATGATAATTAGACCCCTACCGTTTAGAGGCAACTATGTCAAGGTCCTACCTCTCGCATCGTCATGGTGAACTGGAAATAAAGTCCATTTATCGGCTATAATCAACCGTCAAATATCGTCTACTGCTTCTCAAATGCCTGTGAGAAATAGTACGAGTATGGAAAGGAACCGGAACAACTCGATACTCTTTGGACAACTAACATTTCTGTACATTGCCTCGGTTCGTCGCTTATTCATGTATGTACAAATATGTCACGAAAAGGTTTCCGTATATTAAGCTTGTGTCAAAGTCAGCCGTAAATTGTGAAAGTCGGCCCTTCTCGCAAAAGTCCAGTGAGTAACTGGCCGAGTCGACATATCTTCTGAAAACGTTGAGCATTTCATTATAATGATTTTTCAAGGTACATGTATAAGATTTTATGATTGAGAACTGTTAATACTTCAGCAATTAGAATATACGATTTTTTTTTTGTTATATGAGATTCATAAAATATTGAGAACTATTTCAAACGTAAGAGGCATATTTGAGATATTTTTGAGAACTTCACGAATCTATAATGACTCATTTTGGAATAACATGACAGAGAACAATTTGAAGATTAAATATCCATACGAGAATATTTTATATTAAGCACATGATAAATGACACATTTGAAATCTTTTGAAAAGCAGTATATAAATGTGATATTCTTTTGTCCAATCTATACATACCGGTACACAATAAAATCCTACTTATCAGGTAATTAGGTCATGAAATGAAAAAGTTCATTATCTTGAAATGTAATAACGTCTATGTTTCTTTCCAGTTTAGTATTTAATTTTTTGAATGACACAGTATGCTAGAATCATACGGCTATTTCAAAATGGATAGGTCACAGGCTTTTAATGAAAAGGTGAAGATAACGCACAGTGATCAATCTCATACCTCCTATAAGGATTAAAAAATTAAGAGTTGGGCAAATACCGACCCCTGGATATACCAGAGGTGGTATCAGGTGTCTAGGAGTAAGCGTCCCGTTGATCAGTCACATCCACCATGAGCCCTATATCTTGACCAGGTAAAAGGAACAATCCGTAATCAACAAGAGGCCCAAGGGCCTAGAATCGCTCTTCTGATAAATTGTACAACCCCACCATTTCTATTCTTAGCCTCTTAGTATTCTAAATCTTTAGTTAAATCCTAAGAATTCAAAAAAAGTAGGTCAATGTGACCTACTTTTTGGTTTACACATTTTGAGAAACCAAGAAATATCAACTGACAAAGTTTGATGATTTTAAGCCAATTAGTATCTGAATATTGAAATATAGCTGTCAAATTCCAATCGTAGGTCATGGTGACCTACTTTTTGGTCAGCGAACTCCAAACATGCAAGACCCATCAACTGACAAAGTTTGATGACTGTAGGTCAAATAGTATCTGAAATATATAAATATAGCCGTCCAATTCCAAAAGTAGGTCAAGTTGACCTACTTTTTGGTCGAAACCCTTCGAACATGCAAGACCCAACAACTGACAAAGTTTGATGGCTGTAGGTCAAATAATATCTGAAATATATAAATATAGCCGTCCAATTCCAAAAGTAGGTCAAGGTGACCTACTTTTTGGTCGAAACCCTTCGAACATGCAAGACCCATCAACTGACAAAGTTTGATGACTGTAGGTCAAATAGTATCTGAAATATATAAATATAGCTGTCAAATTCCAAAAGTAGGTCAAGGTGACCTACTTTTTCGTCGACATACTCCGTAGACTCAAGATGCATCAACTGTCAAAGTTTGATGATTGTAGGGCAATTAGTGACTGAAATATATAAATATAACTGTCAAATGCCAAAAGTAGGTCACAGTGACCTACTTTTTAGTCGATACACTCCGAAGACTCAAGATGCATCAACTGACAAAGTTTGATGATTGTAGGTCAAATAGTGTCTGAAATATAGTAATTTAGCTGTCAAATACCAAAAGTAGGTCACGGTGACCTACTTTTTGGTCGACACAAACCGAAGACTGAAGACGCATCAACTGACAAAGTTTGATGATCCTAGGTTTTACAGTGCCCAAAATATGCATCTAAAATTGAAAATGTGAAATTTGAATATCTGCAAAATTCAAAAAGTAGGTCACTGTGACCTACTTTTTTATAAATATGTTTCAAGGCCTCAAGATGCATCAACTTACAAGATTTGATGATTCTAAACCTCTC
Source organism: Ostrea edulis (assembly GCF_947568905.1). Taxonomy (NCBI): domain Eukaryota; kingdom Metazoa; phylum Mollusca; class Bivalvia; order Ostreida; family Ostreidae; genus Ostrea; species Ostrea edulis. Next base: position 80,358,032 of record NC_079169.1, read on the forward strand.
GGTATTTGAAATAACAACTTAAAATATATCTATAAATGATAAGCCATAAAATTCAGAAAGTAGGTCACGGTGACCTATTTTTCAGTTGACGCATTTCAAGGTCCCATGATCCACCAACTGACAAGTTTTGATGATCATAGGCTTCAAAGTGTCCAAGATATGCATCAAAATTAATTTTAAAATAAATACCTGCAAAATTCAAAAAGTAGGTCACCGTGACCTACTTTTGAGACAACTTGACACAAGGTCCTAAGATGCATCAACTGTCAAAATTTGATGATCCTAGTCCTTATAATGACTAAAATATCAAAGATTTAAGGAAATATAAATTTAGGTCAACTTTGAAGTGACCTTGAGACCACGCCCTTTGCCCCAGGGTAATGCCTTGAACAATTTTTAATCTACAACATATCCTCATCCTTATGTGTAAGTTTGGTGATAATCTGCCCAGTGGTTCTTGAGAAGAAGATTTTTTAGCAACCACTACTTTTGTTTGTATTTTCCTGATTATCTCCCCTTGTTAAAGGGTCACATCCCTCTATTTAGTACGTATGAAAGCCCTTGGGCCAATGATACCCTGTAACAAATTTGAAAAAAATTGGCCAAGGGGTTCTTGAGTTATAGCCCTTTTTCTAAAAAGTTTACGCACACCGCACAAATGGCCATAGCATTAGCTCTTTGAGCCTTCGGCTCAGAAGAGCTAAAAAACCAGTGTGTAAAGAACGGCTTAACGATTGGTATGAAACATAACCAGGTCATAGTTCTCAAAGTACTGAAATATATTTCCTATAAATTCAAGAGGAAAACAGTGAATGAAAATGAGTTTCATGTTCCTATTACGAAGTCGAGGGGACTTTTAGGTTTGCGCTCCATCTGTCATTCCAGTTTTCCGCACTTTCTTTCCTTGTGCTTGCAGATATTCATTTGATATTTGGTATGTCGCTTTGCTATAACAAGTTACAGATCAAGTTCGAATTTCGTCTCGGTCCGTTGATTTTTCACTTAGTTATGACCCTTGGACATAGAAAAATAGCATGAATTATCAGTTTTCCAGATGCTTTTTGAATGTGCTTGCAGATATTTATTTGATATTTGGTACATTGCTTTGTCATAACAAGTTACAGATCAAGTTTGAATGTGGTCTCGGTCCGTTGATTTTCACTTAGTTATGGCCCTTGGACTTAGAAAAATAGCATGAATTATCAGTTTTCCAGACTTTTTTTGCTTGTGCTTACAGATATTCATTTGATATTTGGTACATTGCTTTGTCATAACAAGTTACAAATTAACTTTGAATTTCGTCTCGGTCCATTGATTTTTCACTTAGTTATGACCCTTGGACTTAGAAAAATAGCATGAATTATCAGTTTTCCGGACTTTTTTTTTGGTTGTGCTTGCAGATATTCATTTGATATTTGGTACATTACTTTGCCATAACAATTTACAGATCAAGTTCGAATTTTATCTTGGTCCATTGATTTTCCATTATGTTATGGCCCTTGGACGTAGAAAAATAGCATGAATTGTTAGTTTACATCCAAGTTTGTTATCTCTGTAGATAATAATGAAGAATACTACACTCATTAAAACTTCTAGAATAGTAATACAACAATATAGCTAAAGTATTCATGATCATCTACATGTCACAGTTTATTGACTTGGTTAAAGACCTAAACCTAATTATAAATTTGTCTTTTTTCTTGGTCTAGTCTCTACTCGAATAGTAGTTGATTTTCAACCATTCCTATCCTGGTTCCCCAATTTTCCCTTTTACCATAACCTACATAATGAACTTTGAATATTGTTGTGGTACAGTAATTTTTGCAACTGGTAGGGGACTATGTATTGCCATGCAATACTCTCAGAATGCTTCTTATATCTGATAATATAGGGATGATTTTTCTGCTTTATTTATACTTATATTATTCCGGTAAAAATCTGTAAAACATGTGTTCCCCTAAGAGGGCCCTTTAATCCCCCTTCATAATGAGAGCTGTTTGGAGAGTAGATGTTCTGGGAATAAACCACAGGACCTCGGTTTTTGCGATCTCATCCGAAGGACCATCCCATTTAGTCGCCTATTAAGACAAGCAAGGGGTACTGAGGACCTATTCTAACCCAGATCCCCACAGACCATGTACATGTAGGTCCTCATATTCTAATTCTAATCCGAATCCCTACGGGATTAAGAACTCGAGAGAGGGACGTTAAACAATATACAATCAATCTTATGAACAGGAGTAGACTTTGGCAACAAAAAGAAAAGACATTTTCGGCCATCCTTCGAAGTCGTAGGAAGGGCAGGTGTGGGGATCAAGCATTTGTCCCTCACTACATGGCTTCAATATTCATACATTATAAAACAAGAGGCCCATCGGCCTAGAATCACTCTTCTGATACATTGTAGAACAGGCAAAAATTCTCATTGCATCAACTGACAAGTCAAATAGTATTTAAATATAGCCATCAAATTCCAAAAGAAGGCCACAGTGACCTACTTTTTGGTCGACACACTCCAAAGACTCAAGATGCATCAACTGACAAAGTTTGATAATTGAAGTCAAATAGTATCTAAAATATTCAGATATAAACGTCAAATTCCAAAAGTTGGTCACAGTGACCTACTTTTTGGTTGACACACTCTGAAGACTCAAGACCCATCAACTAACAAAGTTTGATGATTGTAAGTCAAATAGTATCTGAAATATTCAAATATAGCCGTCAAAATCCAAACATAGGTCATGGTGACCTACTTTTTAGTCAACACACTCTGAAGACTCAACATGCATCAACTGATTAAGTTTGATAATTGTAAGTCAAATAGTATCTAAAATTACTACCACAAGTTTTTAATTTTATTAGTTGAGGAAAGAGACATGGGTTTTAAATCTGTTTTCTTTTATTTCAAATTAAGCAACTGGCGTACATCTTTTAAATCCTGCAGTGTAGAGGAAAGCAACTGTGGCGCTACGCTGTGTATTCTCACGATTCCAGCTTGTCCGCCCGACACGACCCACACACAACTTTGGATGTTGGGACTCATTTCGATCTGGAAAAAAAAGTTCAGGTTGGAAAGATAAAGATCGGAGAGACAGTGTTGACTTTTGTGGCTTGCATCCAATCAGAAAACCCTCTGTTGTAAGATTGATTATTTTTTTCATGGTATACCATACATATCAAAACATCCAAAGGCCATAGTGCTCTTTTGAATAACCAGTTACAGACTGATATGGTACATTTTATAATCTTAGGACCTTAAAGCAATTATCAGACAACCGTACATATAGGACGGTGTTTGCACACAAACTGTTGCTATAAATCTATTGCCGTTGAATACAACAAGAGGCCCACAGGCTGGCCTAATTGGTCACCTGAGTATTAGTTAAAAGTTTCATTAGTGCCAAGGTCTAAAAATCTATAAGACATTTCCTGTTCTGAAAATATCTAAGCTATTAATTCTAATATTCAGCAACATTATAAAACAAGATGTGTTCTTAAAACTTCAATGTCCTCAAAAGTGCATATACATGTACTGATGAAAGTCTTTACATAATATATGTATTATCAATAAACAAAATCACTAATTTGGACCAAACCTAAAGTCAAAACCCTGGGGTTGCAAAATTTACCATTTTTTGCACATTCTTTTCTGCTATTCCTAAATATGCATTTAGTTTTTTCACGCCTCAGTAAACTTGAAGAAGCCCTTCAAATCATAAAGATAATCACAACAGTAATTTTGGCTACACCCTAAAACCAAACCTTTACCCCCTAGTTAGGATCATGAAATTTACAATTTGGTAAAGGACTACCTATTCTTTCTAAATAGCCATTGAGTTTCAACTTAGTATCAATAACACTAAAGAAGATGTTATTTAAATTTTTAAGCATAAAAACTACATACTAAGTTTGGCCCCACCCTGGGGTCAGAACCCCCTACTCCGGGGATCACGAAATTTACAATTTTGGTAGAGGCCTTCTTGTTCTACATCACTAAGCATTGTTTTTCTTACACATACATGTGTATGCAGTTGTAGAAAAGATTTTTGAAAATTGGTAAATTTTTGGCAGTTTTGCCCCACCCCTAAGGCCCTAGGGGTGCAGGAGTCCCTCTTGTTCCAAAGATGATTCATACCAAATTTGAAAAGAATTGGAATGTTATCAAGAAGTTAAAAATGTTCAATTGTTAACGCACGCCGACAAACTCAGGTGACCTAAAAATGTGAAAAGTTTACGTTGACGCCAATGCAAATTATGATCAGAAGAGCTCATTTGAGCCTTTGTTTCAGATAAGTTACATTGTATAAAAAGAAAGAAAAAAAAAAAAAAAACAATTGTGTCAAAACTTACCCTGTATAAAGCACGGAAAGCAAAACTTCTGATATTATCTGCTGGGACTGTGAATTTAGGAACCTTCCTTCTGACCTGTACAGAAAATGTATAGTGGAACATTTCACAGATTCCATGCAACTCAGTAGTGTAAAAAAAAATTGAAAGATTCATAAAATCGCAAATGTATACCATATAGCAGGTTTTTTCCATGGGTCTAAAATTTGGCAATTTGCTGGCTCAAAGGTATTGTAATAATTTTAGCGTAATAAATTTTGGCGGACAAGGAAGTATTATTGCTATTGCAAATACCAAAGTCACAATTGGGTGTATATTTGGCGAGTGAAGTTTTGGCAGAAAGCTATCTAACCGCTAAAATTTATCACCCCGCAGAAAAAATCCGCTATACGGTATGTCAATGGGACCTGTAAGCTCATTATGCACTCTGAATTGATATAGTAAATATTCCAAATAGAAAAGCCTTAAAGTGGGTCATGGTGCACCAATCTATGACATGTGAACTGATTATGAATTTTTCTGAGATGGAGGTTGTGATAAAATGTCAGTGCAATATATCTGTATTTATGATGAGAAAAAATCTAGAAAACTATTTGACCTACTTTTAGCCCTAAAGTAGGTCATGGTGCACCAATCAAGTTGAAATATGAACTGATTATGTATTTCTTCGAGAGGAGGTTGTGACAAAATTTCAGAGCAATACCTGTATCCATAACCAAAACAAGAGGCCCAAGGGCCTAGAATCGCTCTTCTGATAAATTGTACAACCCCACCATTTCTATTCTTAGCCTCTTAGTATTCTAAATCTTTAGTTAAATCCTAAGAATTCAAAAAAAGTAGGTCAATGTGACCTACTTTTTGGTTTACACATTTTGAGAACCCAAGAAATATCAACTGACAAAGTTTGATGATTTTAAGCCAATTAGTAACTGAATATTGAAATATAGCTGTCAAATTCCAATCGTAGGTCATGGTGACATACTTTTTGGTCAGCGAACTCCGAACATGCAAGACCCATCAACTGACAAAGTTTGATGACTGTAGGTCAAATAGTATCTGAATTATATAAATATAGCCGTCCAATTTCAAAAGTAGGTCAAGGTGACCTACTTTTTCGTCAACACCCTTCAAACATGCAAGACCCAACAACTGACAAAGTTTGATGACTGTAGGTCAAATAGTATCTGAATTATATAAATATAGCCGTCCAATTTCAAAAGTAGGTCAAGGTGACCTACTTTTTGGTCAACACCCTTTGAACATGCAAGACGCATCAACTGACAAAGTTTGATGACTGTAGGTCAAATAGTATCTGAAATATATAAATATAGGTGTCCAATTCCAAAAGTAGGTCAAGTTGACCTACGTTTTGGTCGAAACCCTTCGAACATGCAAGACCCATCAACTGACAAAGTTTGATGACTGTAGGTCAAATAGTATCTGAAATATATAAATATAGCCGTCAAATTCCAAAAGTAGGTCAAGGTGACCTACTTTTGGTCAACACACTCCGTTGACTCAAGATGCACCAACTGTCAAAGTTTGATGATTGTAGGGCAATTAGTGACTGAAATATATAAATATAACTGTCAAATGCCAAAAGTAGGTCACAGTGACCTACTTTTTGGTCGATACACTCCGAAGACTCAAGATGCATCAACTGACAAATTTTGATGATTGTAGGTCAAATAGTGTCTGAAATATAGTAATTTAGCTGTCAAATACCAAAGGTAGGTCACGGTGACCTACTTTTTGGTCGACACAAACCGAAGACTGAAGACGCATCAACTGACAAAGTTTGATGATTCTAGGTTTTACAATGCCCAAAATATGCATCTAAAATTGAAAATGTGAAATTTGAATATCTGCAAAATTCAAAAAGTAGGTCACTGTGACCTACTTTTTTATAAATATGTTTCAAGGCCTCAAGATGCATCAACTTACAAGATTTGATGATTCTAAACCTCTCGGTATTTGAAATAACAACTTAAAATATATCTATAAATGATAAGCCATAAAATTCAGAAAGTAGGTCACGGTGACCTATTTTTCAGTTGACGCATTTCAAGGTCCCATGATCCACCAACTGACAAGTTTTGATGATCATAGGCTTCAAAGTGTCCAAGATATGCATCAAAATTAATTTTAAAATAAATACCTGCAAAATTCAAAAAGTAGGTCACCGTGACCTACTTTTGAGACAACTTGACACAAGGTCCTAAGATGCATAACTGTCAAAATTTGATGATCCTAGTCCTTATAATGACTAAAATATCTAAGATTTAAGGAATTTAAAAAAAATTTAAATTTAGGTCAACTTTGAAGTGACCTTGAGACCACGCCCTTTGCCCCAGGGTAATGCCTTGTACAATTTTTAATCTACAACATATCTTCATCCTTATGTGTAAGTTTGGTGATAATCTGTCCTGTGGTTCTTGAGAAGAAGATTTTTTAGCAACCACTACTTTTGTTTGTATTTTCCTGATTATCTCCCCTTGTTAAAGGGTCACATCCCTCTATTTAGTATGTATGAAAGCCCTTGGGCCAATGATACTCTGTAACAAATTTGAAAAAAATTGGCCAAGGGGTTCTTGAGTTATAGCCCTTTTTCTAAAAAGTTTACGCACACCGCACACCGCACAAATGGCCATAGCATTAGCTCTTTGAGCCTTTGGCTCAGAAGAGCTAAAAATCTGGAAAACCATTTGATCTACTTTTATCCCTGAAGTAGATAATGGGACACCAATCCAGCTGAATTGCAAACTGAGCTTATATTCTTTGGAGAGAAAGCTTGTGACTAAATTTCAGGGCAATTCAGTATCTACAATGTAAATACAAAGTTTTTCTACCACCGGTAAGTGATACTAAGACTTTGACCTTAAACCTTGGAAACAATAGGCATTCTCCGCTTGACATGAGGAGTATGTGTGCCAAGTTTGACAGTCCTAGTCCCAACGGTTCGGTCTGTATCCTGATTACAAGTTTTTCCTACTAAGTGATACTACAACCTTCACTTTTGACCTTGGAGAACAAAAGGCATCCTCCACTTGGCATGAGGAGTATGTTTACCAAGTTTGACAGTCCTAGCCCTAATAATTTGGTCTGTATTCTGCCTACAAGTTTTCCTTATTAACTGATACTACGACCTTGATCTTGGACCTTCGAAAACAATAGGCATCTTTCTCTCACCATGGTGATCAAATGTGCCAAGTTGTAAGATCCTAGAGCTTACATTCTGTTCATTTTGTCTATAAGATCTGGACAGACAGACAGATGACACCATACCATAATATGTCCCATCTTTGACTGGCATATAAAAATTATTGCTATTCATGTTCATAAATATAGAGAAAAAAAATGTTACCTTTGATGGGTCATATTCTTTGTATTCCAAGTATATCAAATTCTTCCCACTTTCATATGATTTCAAAACAGTTGAATCAGTTCCTTCCTTTTTATCTGAGTTTAATTTCTCTTTACAAAAATTCTTCTCATGAACAGCAGTCTCAAATAAATACTGTTTAAACCATAAAATGTAAAATTAGCAACATTTCGCTTCTTCATGAATATTTCATGACAGAAATAGTACTAATAAAGCATTTACAACATCATTCAATGATTTAAAACACAGGACTAGCGGTAAACTAATAAAACAAGTGCAAACAAAGTGGGGCATCCCCTGACAACATAGAATAAGACATTAAAGCACCCCTGCCTGGTTAGCAGAAAAAAGTTCATCATTTCAGTGGGCGTGGCTGACTCAGAAAAGTGTAGCATGACACGATTGCTTATGGTCATGGTAGATATAATCTTGGAAAATCCATAGAGACTAGGTATTCATGCAGTGTACTTTTTCCACAAGTCTCACAAAATTTGGTTAAAATGTACTATAAACCTTCACTATACAAGCAAAGTTATTCCTAACATTATACATGATAATATATGCACAATATAATGTGACGCATATCATATGATCGGATAAATGTGCAAGAAGAGGCCCATGCATGGGTCTTAACAGTCACCTGAGTATGCACATTTTTTGGTCTTCAGAAATCACTGTGTTACCTGTATGCTTTTTATACATCTCCATTTTTACAGTTGTACTAAATGATAGATATATAGAACTATCATAGGGAATTGATCATTTACAATTCTTTTATAGGTGAGTAAGTTTCATCACAGCAAAATGTGATTTTCTATTTCAGTTCTTAAAGATCATTCGTTGCATGTAACTCATCATTAAGTTCAAAGCTTTTTATAGCTTTAGGCCACATCATATCGATTCTCTGGTTCTCAGACACACCCCCCCTCCCCCAAAAAATCGGCCGCTGACACGAGTTTATTGCCGCCCCGGAAAAAAATTGCCGCCGCCCGTATTTGATCCGTCAAAATAAAATTCATGTTTTGGCACCAAAATCGTAAAGCGCGTTGCTGAATAAGACATGCTGCTTAGTTGATGTAAACAATATGGTGACAGAAACAGTTCTTGTCAGCATTGAGATTATTTTAACTCAAAACAGATTGTTCCATGGACAATTATACCGGTAGACTCGTCCTTGACAATTGATACGCTTTGCAAGAAACTTCTGGGCGGTGAATTTAAAGAAACTGAAACCATGAAGGAACAAATTGATGAAAGCAAGGCCAAGTTGAAGTACGATGTTTTCGTAGGTCAAAACAAAAAGGCTGACAGCGATAAGGTTTTTTCAACAGTGAAAATTTTTGATGTGGTTGAACTTTTTGGGAGATATTTAAAAGTCAAAGTGTATGAAAAAAATTCACAACACAAAAAAAAAAACAACCCACGGACCCATTTGTGACATGGAGATAAACTGAAAAACTAAACCCCCTGCCTACCTACCCATTTTTTGAAAAACAATTGTCTGAGAACCAGAGAATCGATTTGATGTGACCTTATATATTATTTTATTGAAGTAATGCAAAAAAGAGTTTGTGGCAATAGTGCCCAACACATCCAGGAATAAATCAGATTATCTAAGATGTACTACATTTTCAACATATGATAAACTTAGTTTATTAAGTCCCACCAAGCCTGACCTCTGAACCTACTACTCATAAACTTCACATTGCTCATTATAATCATGCAAACAGTTCGCCTGTTTCATTTCTGGGAGTTGAGATTTTTTAAATAACATAGCATTTAACTAAGCCTCATCCTGGGACATCACATGTATCCTGAAGTTTATAAATTTCACATTGATCATTATAATCATACAGTTTCTGTTTCATGAGCAGCAGTTCAGAAGATTTTCTATTGCATTTTCAATACATAATGTATATGACCAATCTAGCCCCACCCTAGTACCTTATATTTATATTCATTTACTAAAACACCTTTTGTTTACATTGCTTCTATTTTGTTGCATAAAACGCACTCCTAGCCCCTGTCACAGTAGTTATTGTGACGTACGTCAACACATAGACATGATGTCACATTTCGTCTCACCCTGCCTTTTATCAACATTGCAAGGTGCACTGTATTTTGGAGGTAGGAGACCGCAAGATTGGGATGATAATCCACGTAAGTTTACAATCTTAATCCGAAGGTGTGACTTGCGAGATCTTTGTAACAGATGTTCTATTTTTTTCAAATCATTACGCTCTCTCAGTCGCGTGCTTTAAACTAGTTCATAATCCGTTCATGGTCAGTATGAACGGATTATGTCGTGCACGGAAATTGGTTGGTTCATAGAGGAAAATGCGATTTGTAACATAAACATAATGTATATGACCAATCTAGCCCCACACTAGTACCTGAACCCTGGGGTCATTGCTAAATACCCACTATAATGCAAGCAAACATTTTGCCCCTGGCCTTGACTTTGCCAGTGTTTGTTTATTATGAATTGTAAAAAGACCAAAAATTGTTCATATAATAGTGCTTATGCTGCAGATTAGAACAATATTTGTAATAAATGGCTAATGCACTGTAAATATAATGTAGTAATATTTACATTTGTACAGTTTTTGCCTCGATATCTTTACGAATTGTAATGAGAGACATTTCCACGTGAATGCACTGCAGTTATAAACAATATACATTTGAATCTTGATAAATTTATATTACGTCTAATTTATTGGGTGGGAATTCCGACAAAAATGAAAGAAGAATGTAAATATATGAAATAAATTTAATTCTTCAGAATAAGAACTAGATTCCGTAAGTACATGCATGCATGTATATTGACAATTAGATTGTTTCTGTGGGTTGTCGAACAATGAATCAAAAGTAATTTTTGCACACACTTATGCATATATCTGTTACTAAATATCTCAAATGATTGATAATATTGATTTCAAAGGATTGAAGTCAGGAGTTTATAGGCAATCAGATCTTAATGTCTACATACATTGTACATGTATGTCCTTACTCAAAAAAAAAAAATATGCAGTGTATTCACAAATATACTAAAATACAAACATATCAAAAATCTTTTGCTGACAAGAGATTGGGCATAACGATTGCATAATTCAAGACACATTGTACCTGAAGGTTTAGATCTGGAGTCAAGAGCTGAAGTCTCTGATAAATAGTAAAAATAAACAGCAAATGTATTCATTATAGTTATATTAACAGGTGTTTTCATCGAACACATGTTTATTCACGCAAATGTATTCATTATAATTATATTAACACGTGTTTTCACCAAACACATGTTTATTCACGCAAATGTATTCAATATAGTTATAATTATATTAACACGTTTTTATCGAACACATGTTCACACGCGTGTTTATTTACACCAGACATAGTCTTGTCAGGTGAAGTCTATTTATATCTAAATACCTGTCCGACACATATGTCAATGTACCCACAGGTATGTCAAAATGAAAAATCCATTTTCACATATTTTCTTCACAATCTTCGGTGAAATTTAATTTCCCTTTTACCTCAAAATGAAAATATGCTCTGCCGTGGTGAATTGGTTTGAAAACTTTACAGATTTGAACTACAGCCTTGTGCATCTATAAAATATTGTGTCGAATTATTAATAATTATAGTATTCTTTCACCTCAACCAAGCGCTAAGTTGATCTACAATGACTGACTGATGTGCGAGTTCCGATTGACCATGCGGGAACAAACAGTTTGGGGGAACGAATGGTTTCAGGGTTTGAAACTAACTTGAAACCTTTGGTAGCCATGTTGGCTACTGAACCTTGCAATTCTAGAGGCCCACATCAAAATTTAGTCGCCCATAAATTAGAACAATTTTCATTTGAAAAGTATTTTCATGTTTTGTTATGCTGTTTAGTTTATACAACAGGCAACAAACAATCAGGACTCTGTGGCATTTGATGGCATCACAGAAAAGATCCGAGTATCACCATGAATACAATAAGACAAAAAGACAATGAAAGTTCTTGAAATAATGGAAGACCAACCGACCACGACACTACACCACACCACATGCCCCCATGCATACGATGAGCATGTTTCCTAGCCTTTTTCCTGAAGAAGAGGTATTAAGAATTAATTCACAATATGAATAAGTCATACCCACTTCTGCGTTTTCTAGCCACAGTCAGTTGGTTTTCCATGATTCCAAGAACTTTTATTGGTTTTTTTTTTGTCTTATCATTATCACTGTGATACTCTTTTCTGTATTTTTTTGTTTCTTGGGCTCACTGACCCAATTTATAAATTGCCACATTGTCGGTAATTCAGAATCACTTGGACGCTTTGCAGAGAAGTAGTTCTAAAAGTTAATTATGAAGCGCTTTGCATTCTGAAGAGAAAAAAAAATGAAATGACAAATATTCATTTCGTAAATTTTCTAATTGCCATGTGAGCAACTTGAACCATAATTTTCATTCCCCACTTGGAAATTTATACTAGTTTCAAATGGCGAGTGGGCGACTGTTAAAGGGGAAGGCAACCCAAAATTTTTTTACATGATAAATGATAGGATTAATTTTATGATAAATATCTGTCATACTATTCTGTTGATATATGGCCTAGATATGCTTCAGTACTAATTTGAAAACGTTAAAATTGAAATTCCCGCTATCTGGAAAGAAAAGACTATGTAAACTGTGGATCCATCATTTGCATGTGTAATGACAATTTGAGGTTTGAGACATTTTGTACGAAGAAACATGTACTGTCTGCCTGGTCTGCAACTCGACTGAAGGTCTTCTTTTCTTAATTTCTTCTTGCGAACGAACAGGCTCGAATCTATATGGCTCCAAACTTAACTGTTCGTGACCTGTCATGTTTACAGTGTGGCTGATGAAATAAACCAGAACCAATGGTGTGACATCATAAATTAAACCTCAATGGTCGCTCTCTTGGTGGTGAGTAATTTAAACTATTTGATAGATTAATACTGATTTATTCGTTCAACAAGGATTTTTGTTGTTAAAGACTGTCATTTACAGTACTGTATTAGTAACTAATAGTTTATTCATAAAAGCAACAATGTACTAATTTTAAAGGTTGCTTTTCCCTTTAATTTCAAACCCTGGGTTTTAGATGAAAATGGAATGATTTGGTCTGGGAATGGAAAACTTTGGTCTGGGAACTTTTAAAAGAACACTGAATGGTTTGAACAGAATGGTTTGATGTGGGAATGGGGTTCTTATCGCGAACGGAACGGTAATGGAACAGTTTAAATGGTATAGTACATGTAGTATGCTTCAGGGTCTGTATATTGATAAACTGCACCTCTGAGAGCGCTTTTCTACCTGCCTACACACGTTTATTTATTTCATAAATTATCTATGCTCATTTGAGTGAAACGAATCAAAAACATAAATGATTCCATTTTTCATTTTGCTTTTTCTTGTACAGCTAATTCAGTTAGCCTCTATGATAATAGAGTAGCATTGTACTACTATACAAGAGGCCCACAGGCCTTATCGGTCACCTGAATACTAGTGAAAAAGTATCATTACTTCCATGGGCTATGGAAATGTAGAAAAAAATTCCTGTTCTGAATATCTATTAAGCTAAATTCTAATGTTCAACAACAGTATAAAACAAGATGTGTTCTTAAAACTTCACTGCCTTCAAAAGTGCATACACTGATGAAAGGCTTTAAATAATAGGTGTATTAACATTAAAACATCAGAACATATGACTAATTTGGACTCATCCTTGATTAAATTAACCATTTCTGTACATCCTTTTCTGCTATCCCTAAGTATGCATTTAGATTTCATACAGTATCAGCAAACTTACACATAAATACTATATACAAAGTGTTGCACCACCCTGGGGTCAGAACCCTTACTCCGGGGATCATCAAATTTACAACTTTGGTAAAAGACTACCTGCTCCATCCATTTACTTTCAATTTAGTACTAAAGAAGATGTTATTTAAGTGTTTTACACATAAACACTATATACCAAGTTTGGACACGCCCTGGGGTCAGAACCCCTACTCCAGGGATCATGAAATTTACAATTTTGGTAGAGGCCTTTCTGCTCTCCATCACCATGCATTTAGTTTTTCTAACATGTGTGTGGTTCTTGAGAAGAAGATGTTTTTAAAAAGTGGTCAATTTTGGGCAGTTTTTGCCCCGCCCCTAAGGCCCCAGGGGTGCAGGAATCCTGAAATTTACAGTTTATGTCCTCCTTGTTCCAAAGATGCTTCATACCAAATATGAAAAGAATTGGAATGATAGTTATCAAGAAGTTAAAAATGTCTATTGTTCACACATTTAATAACTGACCATTTTGGTCCCACCCTCATACCAAATCCCCTATCCCTGGGATCATCAAATTTACAATTTTGGTAAAGGACTACCTGCTCTTTCTAAATATTTATTTAGTTTCAATATAGTATCAACAGCACTAAAGAAGATGTTATTTAAGTGTTTTACACATAAACATTATACAACAAGTTTGGCCCTACCCTGGGGTCAGAACTCTACCCCGGAGATCATGAAATTTACAGTGTTGGTAGAGGCCTTCCTGCTCTCCATCACCATGCATTTAGTTTTTCTTACACATGTGCAATTCTTAAAAAGAAGATTTTTTAAAAGTGGTCAATTTGGGACAGTTTTTGCCCCACCCCTAAGGCCCCAGGGGTGCTGGAAACCTGAAATTTATAATTTAAATTCCCCTTGTCCCACAGATACTGCATACCAAATTTGAAAAGCATTGGACTGGTAGTTATCAAGAAGAAGTTAAAAATGTTCAATTGTTAACGCACGACGGACGACAACCGATTGGAATAGGTCACCTGAGTTTACTGAACCGATCCGGTGTTCTTTGATTCACCTGTATACAAGATTTCATCCATTTCTCTCATTCAACATTGAATGAACTCTAAAAATATGCTTTACGGCATAAAGATCAGTTCCTATTTCTTTTCAAGATGAAATTTGAAATGTGAAGGTTGATAAGAGATAATGGTTGCTTTGTCGATACTGTGCTCTTGTCTGCTGTTCTTACCACTGGTCGACGATTGAATCGTTTGACTTCTGTCCTTTTCAGCTGAGGCATAATGGACCCACCTATAATCCCTGAGTTGTTGGTAGCCAGAATAACCATAAGCCAATTTGAGCACGTCAATCCCTGAAATCATCATTCCATCATCTTATTCTTGGTTATATTTATCTTTGTACTTCACAAGCTCTCCTCTTACACAATAGATGCTATTTACCACGGAACAAGCAGCATCAAAACAGTCATTTTTACTAACACATATCAGACAATGATGAAATTTTCAAAATTATTATATATCGGCTTTAAAAATCCTACAGTAACTGTCGTTCAGCTGGATAGCTTTAATTTAATACTAACATTATGATATATGAAAATGACCAAAAAATCATATTTTGTTTTAAATCAATTAAAATTTAATCAATCCTACTAAGTAGATCAACAAACGTTCATGATTCTCAATGCTCACCAGCTGACCTACCCTGCTCATACTGAGATCTCTACTGTCAAATAAATCTAGCTCATATGGCATCATATTTCAGTTTAATATTCATCATATACATGTAAATAAAGAACTTTGAGATAGTAAATCTTTAAGTTCCTAATATGGAACTACTCTGGATCCATGACAGTAATTGAATTTAACCCCTACCGGTACATACATAAGGACATGCATTTACTTCTACATCAATATAGAGGACTAATTCTATCCTTGTGGTTTGTAATTAACATAGATAAATAAATAAACATGATAAAGATTTTCTTTTAAATTCGTATAATTAATTAATATTAATTCTCCACACAGGCCAGCAGAAAAAGCTCAGTAAAAATTGGTACAGTTTTATTCAAGAAAAAATTGAAAATGTTAAAATATCATTCAGTATATGATAGATGATTAGCAATATTTCATATGAATGTTGTCTTTTCATATACTGACCCATATACAGTCGGACTGTGTAACTACAGGGTCCGATAAGGCCACTTCATCATCAACAACATGGTCATAAGACTCAGCTCTGACATATGCCTCCAAGTTTCTGGAAAAGAACATAAACAAACCTCTCTTAACTAATTAATCAGTCTAGAGTATTTTCCTTCTTTTGTTCCCCATATATACATGTAATGTGTTAGCATAATCAGGTACGATTTTGTTAAGATCACATTCTACAGCTTTGGTTTAAAGCTTTCTATATGAACTGTGTCAATCTACTGAACATCTTGCTTTATACCAATTATACATCTACATCTTAAATTAATCTGTACCTCTGACAAAAAGATATTTCATATTGTGTAAGTATGCAATATTTTCAAAACCTGTTTACAAATAAAAAATGAACTTACGAGTAACAATCTTCCATTCCTTGAAGAACACAAAAATTAAATGGCAACCAGCACAGAGATAAGGACATTTGACCAGGAGACTTGTAGAACGGGCAATGTCTGTTCTTGAGGTCCCATATAGCAAAGGATCTATCACGACTAGCAGTAGCGAATTTGTCTGTTACGTGAGGGGACCATTTTAATGACATGACAGCATCACTATGCGCGACACCACTATGGAAAGGCAACAACTCGATGGAAGGAGTGCTCGCTATCCTTAGTAAGCTGGACTGCGACTTCAGGTCCCATATTCTGTATGTACCTACAACAAAATATCATGGAACAGCGTACTGGAGAATATTTCAGAAATCTATATTTTTCCCATTAATAATGGAGACTAGATGAAAGAACCAGATCACCAACAATCAACAATGTTGGCATAGTCGGAAACCCACGGTTGATTATGCTTCGTTCCTCTCTCCATCATGGAAAGAAGAACAAAGCGTAATCAACCGTGGGTTGCCGACGATGAACGAAGTGTATACGTAATCAACCATGGGTTTCCGACGATGAACGAAGTGTAATCAAGCGTGGGTTTCCGATGAGGAATGAAGCGTAATCAACCATGGGTTTCCGACTATCCAATGTTGGTGATCTGTTTATTTCTTCTAGTTTATAACTTTAGATGCAGACCCTATTGAATACCACTTGGTATCCACTCGCGAGAATCTTCCGCAATTTTAACCTTAAAGTAATATTTGCTTTAAATCTGAAAATCTTGTTTTGTTGTGAAATTGCTATTATGATACTTTTGTAAGTAATTTTAACCATAATCATTGATAAAATTAAAACTAAGTTTAAGAATTTATAAAAATAAAAATTTTGGTTCTATTGAATATATAGCATTACATGTATATACATGTAGAAATAAATTTTTGTACGTGAAGACAATAATGTAATTTTACTTCATTCAGAGCCTATGGATAAGTTTTCTAACACAAATATTGATATCAAAAGTTTATAATTATAAACTTTATTTATTTCTGTCATTGAAATAGTAGATCACAATTTTGTAACAAAAATTTTTGACACCAAAATGAGAGTTAATATTACTTTAAGGTATATATATAATTTGGTCTCAACTTTTGACTTTGTATAAATAATATAGAGTTAACGTCTAATTACATGTAGTTAATCTCTGATAGCAAATAAAACCAAAATATAATTTAATACATACATATTAGATGTGACATGCAACTTGAACAAGGCTTGACAACAGCAAATAACCTTTTTCCAAGTTTATAGCTTTTAGCATTCAGCTAGATTAAGCTTTTGTTGTCAATGTATATATTAATATGAATCTGCACTACATTGAAATGCTCACATATTACTAATCATGGCCAGTGGATTTTGAGAGATTTTTTAAATATATATATATATCCCCACATACATTCTGATCCCCTATTGTGGCCCTACATTATCTCCCATGACCATGCTTCAAACAAATACCTGAAGATGACTGCATACTAATCATGACCCCTATTGTTCTTAAGAGGACAATTTTCAAATTTTCTTAATCCCATATATATTTCCATGTATGTGTACAATAATAAAAGGACAATGATTTATTAATACGCAAGTTCCGAGTTACCCAAAAGTTATTTCCCTTTGTCGAACTCTTTCACATTTTATGACATATGGTGGGTACACAATGTATACATTATATCATAGACTGGCATTGTACATATTAACGATTACGTACGATTAATGTAATAAAAGCGTAACTTTTGTTTATATCAATCACTGGTATGCATATTCTGGCCATATCAAGCATAATTTGTTTGAATAAGATCATCAAATTGGCTATTGAATCATTATTTGTTTCCTCTTCTTCATGAGTGACACTTTTATCAAAGAAAGATGGCAATTAACAATATTTGTTTGAGCTATTTTGTTATCCAATACTCATAAACTCACTAAAGTTGCCTTTTCCCTGAGATAGGATGGTCTCAGAAACTCTGGATATCATCTTTTAAGAAATAATACAACGATAGTAATTAGCAAATGTACCCACTGTCATCATATTTTACGTCATAATTTACGGAAGAGTTCGACAAAGGGAAATAACTCTTGGGGAACTCGGAACTTCCGTATTGACCAACCACTTTTTTTAAAAAAATGAACTAAAATGGTCAAACTCTTTATAATGCCACCCTCAATATAACAGCAAAATAGGCTGGGACAAAAGCTGGCGATATACTGAGGTGACACTGTATATGCCAAGACTGGCTCTGCTCTGAAGTCAGAACCTGTACCCCAGGGATCATGAAATTTACAATTTTGGTAGAAGCCTTCCTGCTCTATATGACTATGCATTTAGTATTTCTTACAGATGTCTATTTGTACAAAAAAAATTTGATAAGTGGTCAATTTTGAAAGTTTTTGGCCCCAGAAAAGCGGGAGATTCAAAATTTACGAATTATGTTCGCCTTGCCTCAAAGATACCTCAAACAAAATTTGATAAAAGAAATTGGAAGGGTAGTTATCAAAAAGTTAAAAATGTTCAGTTGTTAATGCATAATGGATAACAACAGAAACCAATAGCAGTAGGTCACATGAGTGACTCAGACCAATAGCAGTAGGTCACATGTGTGACTTAGACCAATAGCAGAAGGTCACATGAGCAACTCAGACCAATAGCAGTAGGTCACATGTGTGACTCAGACCAATAGCAGTGGGTCACCTGTGTGACTCAGACCAATAGCAGTAGGTCACATGAGCGACTCAGACCAATAGCAGTAGGTCACATGAGTGACTCAGACCAATAGCAGAAGGTCACATGAGCAACTCAGACCAATAGCAGTAGGTCACATGAGTGACTCAGACCAATAGCAGTGGGTCACATGAGTGACTCAAACCAATAGCAGAAGGTCACATGAGCGACTCAGACCAATAGCAGTAGGTCACATGAGTGACTCAGACCAATAGCAGTAGGTCACATGTGTGACTTAGACCAATAGCAGAAGGTCACATGAGCAACTCAGACCAATAGCAGAAGGTCACATGAGCAACTCAGACCAATAGCAGAAGGTCACATGAGCGACTCAGACCAATAGCAGTAGGTCACATGTGTGACTTAGACCAATAGCAGAAGGTCACATGAGCAACTCAGACCAATAGCAGTAGGTCACATGAGTGACTCAGACCAATAGCAGTGGGTCATCTGAGTGACTCAGACCAATAGCAGTAGGTCACATGAGTGACTCAGACCAATAGCAGAATGTCACATGAGCAACTCAGACCAATAGCAGTAGGTCACCTGAGTGACTCAGACCAATAGCAGTGGGTCACATGAGTGACTCAAACCAATAGCAGAAGGTCACATGAGCGACTCAGACCAATAGCAGTAGGTCACATGTGTGACTCAGACCAATAGCAGAAGGTCACCTGAGCGACTCAGACCAATAGCAGTAGGTCACCTGAGTGACTCAGACCAATAGCAGTGGGTCACCTAAGTGACTCAGACCAATAGCAGTAGGTCACCTAAGTGACTCAGACCAATAGCAGAAGGTCACCTGAGCGACTCAGACCAATAGCAGAAGGTCACCTGAGCGACTCAGACCAATAGCAGTAGGTCACCTGAGTGACTCAGACCAATAGCAGTAGGTCACCTGAGTGACTCAGACCAATAACAGTAGGTCACCTGGGTAACTCAGACCGATAGCAGTGGGTCACCTGAGTAACTCAGACCAATAGCAGTGGGTCACCTGAGTAACTCAGACCAATAGCAGTAGGTCACCTGAGTGACTCAGACCAATAGCAGTAGGTCACCTGAGTGACTCAGACCAATAGCAGTGGGTCACCTGAGTGACTCAGAAGACCTGTATACAACATGAGGGGTCTTGCTCATTGTTTTCATAAATTGTTCCTTTGTTGTTCTCGAGAAGATTTTAAAGATATTTCCCATATCATATAAACAGAAATGTTAGAAAGGATCCAGTTTTGGTTTAGTTCACACAATATACATTATAAATTGATTAAAAAATAAGCTTTCTATGTATAGCACATTCCTTTGTATTTGATACTACACCAGGTAGACACTTGATTTTCTCTCACCATCTCCATAGCCTGCTGCTATAAACTGACAAGACCTTGGCTGCCAGTCAACACATAAACATGGCACTACTCTGTCTGTAACAGAAAAGAGAAGTCACATGCATCACAAAACAACACTGCTTCATCAACTGATGTAGAAGGTATATATACATGAAATTTTATTTTGTTTTAAAATCAAAATTAGCACTTGCCTGGTTTAGTTGTTGGACAAGGAACAAGAGAATACACTGGTTCTGGTTTAAATGTAGCAGGTGTGCCTTCTTGCTTTTCTTTATTCAAACTGTTTGGCTGTGGCAGGCTGGTTAAAATATAAAAGTGAAATATTTTGCTTTATAATTCCACCTCAGACACCAAATATATAATATACCACAGTACATCATTTCCAGAATTTATAAGCACTACTTATTTGGATAGATTTGGAACTGCATATTTTACTGCTTTTTTATTTCAATTATATATATACATACACATTGAGGCATATTTGAAGCATATGTACGTAAGGATATTAACTAAGGGTGGTATTTATAGGAGCAGGAATTGAATTTATGAACTTAAATTTGTCATTCATAAGGAAAATATCTGATTAAGCAAGTCAGTGCAAGTATCATGCATGCAAGTTCATTGACTGTAGAATATACAGGGACTAGGAATGAACTTGTTTGCAAAAATTTAACATTCATCTGGAAAGTATATGTCATACTTCAGCATTTAAACCATGACAACACTACCTGTAAATATGGACTTTTCCATCTGAAAAGGCTCCTGCTAATAGCCCTAGTCTGGGGAGTAGCTCTGATTCCTGCAAGGAAAATCAGTTTATGGTCAGTTTTGTCTTCATTGCAGTATCAAGTTTTGATTTGAAATTGATACTTGAAAAATCGCTAAAACACATCAAAGATGCATATGGCTGAGTTGCAGTTCGGAAAATTGTGCATGCTTACATTTACGAAGTAAAAACATGAACATATTTAATATAGTTTATAAGTATGAAGCTTTGAATGGCCCAATAGGTATTTAGTGTGATAATGACCTTGACCTTTGGCCTTTGGATTTCAAAAGCAACATGAATCTTGAATGTCATCAGGATTTGAAGTCTGATAAACATGCACCAGCAAGTACATGCATGTATAAATGTTAGAGGCAAGCTCAAATCTGCTGTATATAGTGAAAAAGAGACCTTGACCTCAAAATATATAGGAACCTTCCACTTTTGGATGTGATCAAAATATGCAAGTCTGACAAAGACGAACCAAATAGTATGAAAGCTAGAGACCGGACAAGCTCAAATCTATGGCATTTAGTGACAAAGTGACCTTGACCTCAATTTAAATAGGAACCTTCCTCTTTTGGATGCGATCATGTTAAGTAAGTCTCACAAAGATGCACCAAAAAGTAGGAAAGTTAGAGACTGGACAAGCTAATTGTGGACGCCGCCCACCCGACTGGACACCCATCCTTCACCAATTTAAAAGTCAAAATTTGCTATGCAACTCGGCTAATAAACTGATATAGGATTATCACCATGTAATGTAGATTTCTGGGAAGAATTTTTAAATAACTTGTTCTGATTATAACTTTGTGATGGAGTAGCGTTAGAGGTTCGAAATGCTTGCGACCCGATGCTATGTCATGATCATGCATTGCACAATATTGAACCTCTAATGTTAATCCAGTATAAAGTTAATTGGAACAATTGTTTTAAAATTAATTTAAATTCTTACCAGGATTGAATTTTTAAGTGTTCATAAAGCTATGCCCTTTACTCTGGAGTAATGCCATGAACAATCAAATTCTATACATTTACATTGTGGTGCTCCTATATCAGTATAACATCAATTCAGCTGTTCTTCAGAAGACGTTTTAGTAACCACTACTTATTACCTCCCCTTGATTGGGGATGTTTCCTTTTCTCTCCTTTAACAGTGATACTATAGACGAAATCTCAAAACAACAGACATAAGATTTTCCAAGATATATGGTACATTTTCCAAAAAGTTTATAAACACATATGCCATCCAATGGCCATAATGAGCTCACATTCAGCACAGATGATCTATAAATACGTAAATACATGTATTAAATTCCTATTGAGAGGGCACCCAGGGCTATAAGTATACAGTTTGAAAAAACTAGAGTTTACACTACATTAACATGCTTACATATCTAATTGATAAATTGAACTACAACTGTTCCTGTTATAAAAGATTTTTTTTCTTTTTTATATGTAAAACTTTTAACCCTCCATTGCTAACTCACCCTTAGTCCCAGGAATGTTTGAAGAAATTTCAAAATACATTTCAAAGGGATGCTTGCATATTTGTATGATGAAAACGTTCTTAGTTTAAAAAATTCTCTTATACAGTACAGCTTAGTCTGCTTACGTCACATAAATATACAGTGTATGTCGAAATTGTTATTTTGAAATAAAAGTAATCACCAACATTTCTTTGTTTTCTTCGATTGTCAGTTATTTTGAAATTACTTGTATTGAAATATATTTCATAATTTGAGATGATCTGACACATCAGAGAGGGCCCCACAATGAAACAAGAGATGTTTGTAAAACACATATGCCCCCCATGGTGCAAAATTGAAAAGGGTTATACACACACACATCATTTAATTGAGAGTAGTATCATCAATTCAAAATATCGAGCAGACAATATCTTCCTATGTCAAGAGTGGATTGACCATGTGACCTAAAAATCAATAGGGGTCATCAACTCCTGAAGATGTACCAGTGTACCAAGTTTGATGTCTGTCAAGCAAAGGGTTCTCAAGATATTGAACGGACAGTATATTCCTATGTCCAATTTAACCCTTGACTTTTGACCATGTGACCTTAAAATAATTAGTAGTCATCTTCTCCTGAAGATGTACCAGTGTACCAAGTTTGATGTCTGTCAAGCAAAGGGTTCTCAAGATATTGAGCGGACAGTATATTCCTATGTACAGTTTAACCCTTGACCACACGACCTCAAAATCAATAGGTGTCATCTTCTCCTGAAGATGTACCAGTGTACCAAGTTTAATGTCTGTCAAGCAAAGGGTTCTCAAGATATGGAGCAGACAGTATATTTCAATGTCCAGTTTGACCCTTGACCTTTGACCATGTGATCTGAAAATCAATAGGGGTCGTCTTCTCCTGAAGATGTACCAGTGTACCACGTTTGATGTCTGTCAAGCAAAGGGTTCTCAAGATATTGAACGGACAGTAAATTCCTATGTCCAGTTTGACTCTTGACCTTTAAAGGAACTGATTCACGATTTTACCCAAAATTTTGTTTTTCACTTTTAATGATCAAAATCTACTGTCTAATGTGTTTGAAAGATTTCACATGAAAATTAAGGTGATACATCATCACAGAAGCTCATTTTAGAGAGTTTATTATTTGTTTTGTAAACAAAGACTGCGGTATGCTATTGTTTACGAAATTTTCAAAAGAAATGGATATCTATCTAAGTATTATTATATCTATCACATTTCAAGCATTTTTGGGGTGAAATGTGTCATCTAAAAGTTAAAATGTGTGACTATGCAAAATTAAGATGCATTATATTACAAAATCAATATTTCACTTGTTTGTTTATATACATAAAAAGACTCGAGTCTTTGTTTACATAACACATATTTAAGGCTAAAGTATTACTTTTATTCTTGCATTCAGAAGGTCAAAATTTTGGCTGTCAACATTAAATGAGCTATATTTCTAATGTTTAACATCAAAAATGAAAAATATTTTTATCAAAAATCATGAACCAGTCCCTTTAAACATGTGACCTCAAAATAAATAGGGGTAATTTTCTCCTGAAGATGTACCAGTGTACCAAGTTTAATGTCTGTCAAGCTAAGGGTTGTCAAAATATTGAACGGGCAGTATATTCCTGTCTAGTGTGACCCTTGACCTTTGACCTCAAAATCAATAGTGGTCGTCATCTCCTGAAGTCGTATCAGTGTACCAAGTTTGATATCTGTCAAGAAAAGGGTTCTCAAGATACTGAGCAGAGAGTATATTCCCATGTCAAGTTTGACCCTTGACCTTTGACCATGTGACCTCAAAATCAATAGGGGTCATCTTCTCTTGAAGATGTACCAGTGTATCAAGTTTGATGTCTGTCAAGCAAAGGGTTTTCGAGATATTTAACGGACAGTATATTCCTATGTCCAGTTTGACCCTTGACCTTTGACCATGTGACCTCAAAATCAATGGGGGTCATCTTCTTCTGAAGATGTACTGGCGTACCAAGTTTGATGTCTGTCAAGCAAAGGGTTCTCTAGACATTGAACGGACAGTATATTCCTATGTCCAATTTAACCCTTGACTTTTGACCATGTGACCTTAAAATAATTAGTAGTCATCTTCTCCTGAAGATGTACCAGTGTACCAAGTTTGATGTCTGTCAAGCAAAGGGTTCTCAAGATATTGAGCGGACAGTATATTCCTATGTACAGTTTAACCCTTGACCACACGACCTCAAAATCAATAGGTGTCATCTTCTCCTGAAGATGTACCAGTGTACCAAGTTTAATGTCTGTCAAGCAAAGGGTTCTCAAGATATGGAGCAGACAGTATATTTCAATGTCCAGTTTGACCCTTGACCTTTGACCATGTGATCTGAAAATCAATAGGGGTCGTCTTCTCCTGAAGATGTACCAGTGTACCACGTTTGATGTCTGTCAAGCAAAGGGTTCTCAAGATATTGAACGGACAGTAAATTCCTATGTCCAGTTTGACTCTTGACCTTTAAAGGAACTGATTCACGATTTTACCCAAAATTTTGTTTTTCACTTTTAATGATCAAAATCTACTGTCTAATGTGTTTGAAAGATTTCACATGAAAATTAAGGTGATACATCATCACAGAAGCTCATTTTAGAGAGTTTATTATTTGTTTTGTAAACAAAGACTGCGGTATGCTATTGTTTACGAAATTTTCAAAAGAAATGGATATCTATCTAAGTATTATTATATCTATCACATTTCAAGCATTTTTGGGGTGAAATGTGTCATCTAAAAGTTAAAATGTGTGACTATGCAAAATTAAGATGCATTATATTACAAAATCAATATTTCACTTGTTTGTTTATATACATAAAAAGACTCGAGTCTTTGTTTACATAACACATATTTAAGGCTAAAGTATTACTTTTATTCTTGCATTCAGAAGGTCAAAATTTTGGCTGTCAACATTAAATGAGCTATATTTCTAATGTTTAACATCAAAAATGAAAAATATTTTTATCAAAAATCATGAACCAGTCCCTTTAAACATGTGACCTCAAAATAAATAGGGGTAATTTTCTCCTGAAGATGTACCAGTGTACCAAGTTTAATGTCTGTCAAGCTAAGGGTTGTCAAAATATTGAACGGGCAGTATATTCCTGTCTAGTGTGACCCTTGACCTTTGACCATGTGACCTCAAAATCAATAGTGGTCGTCATCTCCTGAAGTCGTATCAGTGTACCAAGTTTGATATCTGTCAAGAAAAGGGTTCTCAAGATACTGAGCAGAGAGTATATTCCCATGTCAAGTTTGACCCTTGACCTTTGACCATGTGACCTCAAAATCAATAGGGGTCATCTTCTCTTGAAGATGTACCAGTGTATCAAGTTTGATGTCTGTCAAGCAAAGGGTTTTCGAGATATTTAACGGACAGTATATTCCTATGTCCAGTTTGACCCTTGACCTTTGACCATGTGACCTCAAAATCAATGGGGGTCATCTTCTTCTGAAGATGTACTGGCGTACCAAGTTTGATGTCTGTCAAGCAAAGGGTTCTCTAGACATTGAATGGTCAGTATATTCCTATGCCCAGTTTGACCCTTGACCTTTGACCAAATGACCTCAAAATCAATAGGGGTCATCTACTCCTTAGGATGTACCAGTGTGCCAAGTTTGATGTCTTTCAAGCAAAGGGTTCTCAAGATATTGAGCGGACATTATATTCCTATCTCCAGAGTAGATTGACCCTTGACCTGAAAAACAATAGGGATCCTCTTCTACTCATAACTAACCCACATATGAAATATCATTATCATCAAGTGAATGGTTCTCAAGATATTGAGCGGACAACACATGGTCTACAGACCGACAGGTGCGAAACAATATGCCCCCTCTTTTTCAAAGGGGGGGGGGGGGGGGGGGGGAGGGGGCATAAATATCCATCAGGTACATGCTAAACCACTGAATCTGGTCAAGTAGTTCAATCCGCATGGTTGGTACATCCACCCTTAATTTTTTTTTCTGGACTTGAAGATGAGATAAAAGGGGTCTTTCTCTTCCCAATCCTATAGCAGTACATATGTACTATAAGTTTAAATTCTATGGCAGGCCCCTAATTAACAGTTCAATGAGCTGTTTTCCAGACAGTAATATCAAAACACTCCCCATCCGCCATCATCCGACATCATGGTTGTGAATTTGTTTTGTAATAGGAAGGGTTGACAGTTTTGACACTCTTTAATATAATTTGTCACCCACACCTAAATTTTCATTATTTCCCAGGTTCTTTTAAATTTGAATTCTGTTTGGTCTTATTTTCGAGTATGCTAATATCTCTTGCATTTCACAACTTGAGGCAGCCGTAATGACAACTCAGTTCAACAGATGACGTTTATTTAATAACCCACACAGAAAAAAATTAATAAAATAAAAGGTTCAACAATGATACAAAAATGGTAAGGAAAAATCCTGTCTCTGACTCAAAAGTGCATGACATTGTATATATATATATAATGATAATAATAAACCAACCCCCAATCCAGGGTAGGGACAAGTTATCCTAACTAACTTAGACAGGGGGAAAGACCTAAGAAAAATGGAAACCCCGGCCTATCTAAATTATATATTTATTGACTTAACTCATAGCTTTTGTGTTTTGGGGTCTGTAATAATATAACAGGAGCCATCAGAGAAAGACTGACCAGTGCAACCTAGCTGGTATACCTAATAAACCTGAATGTAAAGTGAGATACTTACAGCAAGTTAATGCTTTTTAAGTACCCCCACTGACTAATGAAAATCAGAGTATTAATACTAAATTGGGACAATAGAAAATCATACCTTTGAACATAATGTATTGATTCCTGGGGGTATGAACTTTAATATCTGTATTTCATGTACTTTCGGATAATTATCCAATGAGAACTATAGAGATTGTTTTTATGAAAAACAAATGTCTCCCCAGCTCCCCAAATTGGAAGGGCTCCAAATGAAACTTCCTGCCCTTAATGTACTCACTACTGCATGGTTTGGGGGAGAAAGCATGAGCAGGAACATAGACACAATGAACTCTGATAAGCCACATAGGAGAAGAGTTCAACAATTATTTTACACCCTCCACCCTTCAGATCCACTATAACTTTGATCCTCCTGTCCCTAGAATATGCACATCTGTAAATGGCATTGAAGTATTGTACAAAATTTCAAGTCTATTGGATAAGCCATATACATGTAGGAGAAATATTCACAAGCTATTTCAACATCATCCACCCCTCTTAGATCCACTATAACTTTTAGGAAAATAATTGGATCCTCCTGTCCTGACAATATGTACATCTACAAATTGCAATGAAGCAATATATTGTACAAAGTTTCAAATCCATCCGATAAGCCATATAGGAGAAGCGTTCACAAGATTTTGTGACAGACAGATGGACAGATGAACAGAAAGTACAAAAACAATATGTCTCCCCCTGAAAGAGGGGAGACATAATATAAGGTTACGAAAGTTAAGGTAGTACTCTACATCGTCATAATGGCTGACTTCCTCTAAAAACATGGATGAAAAAATCGATATCAGCAGTATTGGACTTTTCCTTTTCCATTTAAATACCTAGCCGAGTAGCTCAGTAGGTTAAAATACCGGCTGCTGAACTGTAGGTCGCAGGTTCGAGTCCAGCAGGGGTTTTAAATTTTTTTCAGATTACCTTGTACTAAAACTGTATTTTTTGGCAAAATAAAGTAAATTTGAAAATTTTCAAATTCAAAATATTGTTGTACATATCCTCCACTTTTCATCTACATCAAATTTCTCTGGTGTAGCGTACCTCCTTAAAGATTGTTTGGATCAACTCCAGTATATGGACAAATAGTTCATTCTAGTGTAGTATTAAGCAGTAATTCGTCCTGTTATTATGGTTGACAGGTCGACATTTCAAATATATGTCGACAGTTGACAGATCGACAGTTGACAGTTCAAACATTTATCGACGGTTGACAGTTTAACCTTTCCCTACTCGATTGATACCATGAAAAGTGTCAACTGTCGACCTATCAACCGTGAACCTTACCCTCCTCAAGTGATACCATGAAAAGTGTCAACTGTTTACCTGTTAACCGTCAACCTTTCCCTCATTGAACCAATCAGCAATAATAAAAAAATAGATATTTGCGCAATAATTTATAAAATAAAATTTGAGATAGAAACTATTTGTCCGTATACTACTGTTGAGCTGTAGTGATTGTTTTGATGATTGAACATGCGTGGATAAGCAGGAATCGTCAAATAAAATTTAGTACATGTAAATATGTCAGAGATAGGAAAATAT
>NC_079169.1:80391778-80396778 GCF_947568905.1 Ostrea edulis
TTTATAACATTGATTTTGGATTCAATATCCCATGGAGTATCCAGGTTAGAATACATCCTTTGTTCCCCTTGCTTGTCGTAAGAGGCGACTAAATGGGGCGGTCCTTCAGATGAGACTGTAAAAACCGAGGCCAAGAGTGGCACGAAAAAAGATCCCTCCCTGCTCAAAGACCGTAAGTGCCAAGTATATAGCCCTAAATTTTGCAGCCTTTCATCGGCAATAATGACGTCTCCATCTGAGTGAAATATTCTCAAAAGGGAAGTTAAATAATATACAAAATCAATATACCTTGAAATAGCTTGTATTACGTGTATCTGTTGTTAAATTAAGGCACATCAATATGCGAGTTCAATATATGTATTTAAAACATTTTTGTTACGCAATCCTTTATCTTTTTAGGCTTTTATATAGAAGAAAGTCCACTTATAGGGAAAAGGTTACCTGTAGGTGTCTAATAAGTTGACAATTGCTGTCCATTATTTTTAAGAAAGGACAGATATACTGTCTGTTCTTAAAAATAATGGACAGTAATTGTCAACTTATTGGACAGTGCCAGGTAAACACAATAACTTATTAGACGTCTACAGGTAGGCTGAAAATAAGAGAAAAACAAGAGGCCCATGGGCCACATCGCTCACCTGAGTCACCTTGGCCCATATCTGAAGACTTTCCATATATATTTGCATGTAAAACCTTGGTCCCTATTATGGCCCAAACTACCCTTTGCAAACTTGAATCTACACTATGTCAGAAAGCTTTCATGTAAATGTCAACTTCTTTGGCCCAATGGTTCTTTTAAAGCTTTTTTCTATATTTGTATGTAAAACTTTGACACCCCCCCCCCCCCCACTTGTGGCCCCATCCTACCCCCCGGGGACCATGATTTGAACAAACTTGAATCTGCACTATGTCAGAAAGTTTTCTTGTAAACATCAGCTTTTCTGACTCAGTGGTTATTGAGAAAAAGATTTTAACTATATATTTGTATGTAAAACTTTGATCCCCCTTGTGGCCCCATCCTACCTCCCGGAGCCCATGATTTGAAGAAACTTGAATCTGCACTATGTCAGAAAGTTTTCATGTAAAAATCAGCTTTTCTGGCTCAGTGGTTCTTGAGAAGAAGATTTTTCCTATATATTTGTATGTAAAACTTTGATCCCCTATTGTGGCCCCATCCAACCCCCGGAGCCCATGATTTGCACAAACTTGAATCTGCATTATGTCAGGAAGCTTTCATGTAAATCTCAGCTTTTCTGGCTTAGTGGTTCTTGAGAAGAAGATTTTTAAAGTTTTTCCCTATATATTTGTGTGTAAAACTTTGATCCCCCCTTGGGGCCCCATCTTATCCCCGGGGGCCATGACTTGAACAAACTTGAATCTGCACTATGTCAGAAAGTTTTCATGTAAAAATCAGCTTTTCTGGCTTAGTGGTTCTTGAGAAGAAGATTTTTAAAGTTTTTCCCTATATATTTGTGTGCAAAACTTTGATCCCCCCTTGGGGCCCCATCCTATCCCCGGGGGCCATGATTTGAACAAACTTGAATCTGCAATATGTCAGGAAGCTTTCAGGTAAATTTCAGCTCTTCTGGCCCAGCGGTTCTTGAGAAGAAGATTTTTAAATGACCCCACCCTATTTTTGCATTTTTGTGATTATCTCCCCTTTGAAAGGGACATGGCCCTTCATTTGAACAAACTTGAAAGCCCTTCATCCAAGGATGCTTTTGGCCAAGTTAGGTTGAAATTGGCCCAGTGGTTCTGGAGAAGAAGTCGAAAATGTGAAAAGTTTACAGACAGACGGACAGACGTACAGACAGACAGACGGACGCCGGACAAAATGTGATCAGAATAGCTCACTTGAACCTTCGGTTCAGGTGAGCTAACAATACATTCGTCAAAGAGACACAGATTTAATTTTAGATTCCCTACAGGTAAGAATCAACACAGATATCGGAACAAGAGGCCCATGGGCCACATCGCTCACCTGAGTCACCTTGGTCCATATCAGAAGATTTTCCATATCTATTTGCATGTAAAACCGTAGTCCCTATTATGGCCCCAAACCTACCCCTGGAGGCCATGGTTTTTGCAAACTTGAATCTACACTATGTCAGAAAGCTTTCATGTAAATATGAACTTCTTTGGCCCAATGGTTCTTGAGAAGAAGATTTTTAAAGATTTTCCCTATATATTTGTATGTAAAACTTTGATCCCCTATTGTGGCCCCATCCGACCCCCGGGGGCCATGATTTTAACAATTTAGAATTTGTATTATATAAGGAAGCTTTCATATAAATCTCAGCTTTTCTGGCTCAGTGGTTCTTGAGAAGAAGATTTTTAAAGATTTTCCCTATATATTTGTATGTAAAACTTTGACCCCCTATTGTGGCCCCATCCGACCCCCGGGGGCCATGATTTTAACAATTTAGAATCTGCACTACCTAATAAAGCTTATCTTTTCTGGCCCAGTGGTTCTTGAGAAGAAGATTTTTTAATGACCCTACCTTATTTTTACCTTTTCTTGATTATCTCCCCTTGGAAGGTGGCCTGGCCCTTTATTTTAACAATTTAGAATTCCCTTTACCTAAGGATGTTTTGTGCCAACTTTGGTTGAAATTGGCCCAGTGGTTGTTGAGAAGAAGTTGAAAATGTGAAAAGTTTACAGACGGACGGACGGACGCCGGAATACGGGTGATCAGAAAAGCTCACTTGAGCTTTCAGCTCAGGTGAGCTAAAAATCACTGAAACACTTAAAACGATATTTCCCCTTAGTAGAATTCTCTTGCTCCAACTTTCAGATTCACAATTTTTAAAATTCCACTAGCCATTATTATATCGCATCAAAACTTCAATTTGAAAGACATAATTCCATGCTGTATTTGAATTTCGCTGAATCCAGAGGCACATAAATTCCGAAACTTTTTTTATGTTTTTTTTTTTTTTTATTAATTCTGAATCATTATTTTCGCTTTCATGAATCATTTCATTTCAGGAGATGAGTATATTGGGTTCTTTGGCTGGCATTAATAATTTTCTCGTCCAAATATTCGAAAACACAATGCTTTTCAGATCAAAATTTGGCTCCATAACTTTCTCAACCTCCATACCCAGAATATAACACTCGATCATTAAGATAATATTCGCAGTACTTTCATTAAAATCCTTAAATTTTGATTGTGCAATGAAAATGCTCTCCCCATCAGAGGACGACATGTTGATATGACTATGTACTACAGAGTGAATATAAAACCTGCAGTACAAGATAACTTAACTGACACTGTCCAATAAGTGAACAAAAGAAACAGACTTCTATGCAAGACTGGTTATATTGTCAGACTATTCAAAAATAGCTTTATTCATAATTATCATTGTCAATGGGTTTACCTGAGACTGTCCATTCTTAGAACAAAAGATGTAATGTTTTAAGTAGGATATATAAGCCTCAAACTGCCCTAAAGGCCTCGATCAGTTCTTTCTCTCACAGAATGGACAGTTTTTGGCTTATATCCTTTACATACAATGTACAAAGGAACATCACCATAACAGCTAGTGGTTAAAAAAAATTAAAATAATCGAATATTCTTCGACTAAAGTCATCAAATAAGACGAAATTTACTCCTTTTGATATTCCTTGTTAGAATGCATTGAAAATTGTATCAATACTCAAGACGGTAATTTTTTTTGGAAAAGTCAGTCTAGGAAATTTTTTAGCAATCTATACTTCCGCAGCAAGAAGAGTCGGACTCCTAAAAAATCAGACTAAGACAGATTTCGTGAAATGCTTGTGGACGTGCACATCAAAGTGATCATAAATGTACATGTAATTGTATGTTTATGATCTACAATTGGTTAGTGAAACGGCCTCCTGCTTTTGTTCAGCTGTTGTGATTTTTAAAACATTTTTTTCAAAAATCTTTATTCCCATAAAAAAATTATGACCCCTATTGTGGCCACAACCTAGAGCCCCAAAGGGTCACAACATAACCAAACTTGAAGTCACATGACACAGAGATATGCTTCAACACCAATGTGACTAACACGACCTTGCTGTTCTGGAGAAGGTCAAGTTCACAAGGTGAAACAACATTGCATGAAATAAAAAGTCTTCCTATAAAGAATCTATACACAAAATGAAAGCCCTACCATAAATAGTTCAGGAGATATTCATCGGTTACATTTTCTTAAAATAGGTCAAACTCCAAGGCCAAGTTTACAAGGTCAAAGATCATGTATGAAATGTATGACCTTACCATGAAGAATCTATATGCAAATAATGAAAGCCCTACCTTAGATAGTTCAGGAGATATAGAAAAGGTTATGTTTTCTTAAAAGTGGGTCAAACTCCAAGGTCAAAGTCACCAAAATAAGTTCTTGTCACAAGGAATGTGCATATGAAATATGAGAGCCCTCTCCCTCATTATTCAAAAGTTATGAGCAAGGTTATAGTTTTAGACAGATAGATGGGACAAAAAAACAATATGCCCCCAACTATGGTGGCAGGGGCATTAAAAAAAACCTGAATTGAATCCACACAACCTGGGAACATTTGGATCTGATTTAGTGTGGTTACCGACTACAGTCACAAGGGCATAACAAAAACCTGGAATCCACACAACCTGGGAACATTTGCATTTAAATCTGATCTGGTGTGGCCCCACTACTCTTCAAAAGAAATTTGTTTAAATTTCCTATATATTCCAATATAAGGCTTTTATGTTCTATTGTGGCCCAAACCTACCTCCAGGGCCCCTGAATTGAACAAACTTGAATATGAACTACTCAAGATACTTCCATATCAGTATGACTAATCAGCCCTGCTGTTGTTGAGATGAAGATTTTTCAACATGTTCCCAACATATTCCCATGTAAACCTACTTCAGATGGCCACAATTTGAACTTGAATATGCACTTACCTACAGATGCTTGCATATTGAAATTAACTGGTCCTGTTCTGGAGAAGATTTTAAAATATATTTCCTATATATTTGCATGTAAAACTTTTG
>NC_079169.1:80406778-80409278 GCF_947568905.1 Ostrea edulis
ATTATAGAAAAAATTTGATATTTGTTTCTTGTAATTTCCTCTTTGCAGGGAAGATCAATCTCTTTCCCATATAACCATTTCAGTAGTGGACTCTTCTCCTTTAAGTAGATTTGTAAATGTCAGGGGGGGGGGGGGGGGGGGGGGGGGGGGGTCAACAACACACGAGAAGCATCTATGCCACCCTTCTAAAAAAAAATTGTTGTGCATGGGTCATTGGCTAAAACGCATTCATACAATTTTCAGCTATCAATGGAGTAACGGAGCTTCTTCCATTTCAATGTTAGCTTGTCAAGTTTTCAAAAAAACTTGTTAACGACTGATCAAAATTCTCTCAACAATGAAACGGTTGAAAATCCTCATTCATCACAACATAGAATATTTTAGAGCTGCACAAATACATTGATGGGTTGTTGTCATCTATGAGTTGTCTTTCTTTTAAGACTTGTCGCATCAGTGACTTTTACTTTCGATTAGTCACTCTTCAGTGAGTTTTACTTTCGATTAGTCACGCTTCAGTGAGTTTTACTTTCGATTAGTCTCGCTTCAGTGAGTTTTACTTTCGATTAGTCCCCTTCAGTGAGTTTTACTTTCGATTAGTCACGCTTCAGTGAGTTTTACTTTCGATTAGTCACTCTTCAGTGAGTTTTACTTTCGATTAGTCACGCTTCAGTGAGTTGTCATTTGACGAGTTGTCCAGTACTGGTGTTATAATTATTTGACAAAATTTCATCAATAGCCATAAGCAAATTCTTCGATACACAAGTCCATTGGTTAATTTCACACTGGGTTTGAAAACTTTTTCTAAAATGCAATAAATATTTAATTCACATCCTGGATATTAGTTGTTGTGAATTTTGGTGGCAGGAAAGGAAGGAATACACTCCAGACTGACAAAAGAGACACACAAAGATCGCTGTGTTTGAAAACCATAGTATTTGGGCTAAAAAAATATTTGAACTTCCATTTTAGCAAAACAGCAAAAAGAACTTTAGAAGGAGTGCACATATTTATTTTTTATTTAACTGAATTTGGAATGCTTTAAAATGTTTACAAATTACATTATTCACTATAGATAAAGGGGCATGGACATGATTTGCAATTGAGCTGAAAATTTTCAAATTTTATTTTTCCATTTTTAATGTTTAGAATGCATATCTAAGATATTTCTAATGGTCAGCAAAAATTTGAATGTCAGTTGTCGAGGTACATGGGAGATACAGAGCTCACAATTCTTTACAAGGCTCGAGCGTGTCCTGTTTTTGTTTACAAAGGTTAAATATACATTTAAAAGTTTGTTTATAGCAGACTTTTCAATTTGTAAGTTAATTAATTCTGAACACAATTAAATAGTTTCTTGTGTTTAGTACAATTCATTTTGTTTTAAACATGCTATTTTCTATTAACCAATCTATATGTAAACAAAACATGGCATGAGCCTTTTTTACATATTAACAAAGAATTGTGAGTGCTGTATCTCACTTGTAACTCAAAAACTGATATAAAAATTTTGGTTGACCATTAGAAATACTTTAGTTAAGCATGTAAACAATATTAAACAAGAGGCCCATGGGCCACATCGCTCACCTGAGTCACCTTGGCCCATATCTGAAGACTTTCCATATATATTTGCATGTAAAACCTTGGTCCCTATTATGGCCCAAACTACCCTTTGCAAACTTGAATCTACACTATGTCAGAAAGCTTTCATGTAAATGTCAACTTCTTTGGCCCAATGGTTCTTTTAAAGCTTTTTTCTATATTTGTATGTAAAACTTTGACCCCCCCCCCCCCCCCACTTGTGGCCCCATCCTACCCCCCGGGGACCATGATTTGAACAAACTTGAATCTGCACTATGTCAGAAAGTTTTCTTGTAAATATCAGCTTTTCTGACTCAGTGGTTATTGAGAAAAAGATTTTAACTATATATTTGTATGTAAAACTTTGATCCCCCTTGTGGCCCCATCCTACCCCCGGAGCCCATGATTTGAAGAAACTTGAATCTGCACTATGTCAGAAAGTTTTCATGTAAAAATCAGCTTTTCTGGCTCAGTGGTTCTTGAGAAGAAGATTTTTCCTATATATTTGTATGTAAAACTTTGATCCCCTATTGTGGTCCCATCCAACCCCCGGAGCCCATGATTTGAACAAACTTGAATCTGCATTATGTCAGGAAGCTTTCATGTAAATCTCAGCTTTTCTGGCTTAGTGGTTCTTGAGAAGAAGATTTTTAAAGTTTTTCCCTATATATTTGTATGTAAAACTTTGATCCCCCCTTGGGGCCCCATCCTATCCCCGGGGGCCATGATTTGAACAAACTTGAATCTGCACTATGTCAGGAAGTTTTCATGTAAAAATCAGCTTTTCTGACTCAGTGGTTCTTGAGAAGAAGATTTTTAAAGATTTTTCCTATATATTTGTATGTAAAACTTTGATCCCCTATTGTGGCCCCATCCAACCCCCGGGGCCCATGATTTGAACAAACTTGAATCTGCATTATGT
>NC_079169.1:80416778-80421778 GCF_947568905.1 Ostrea edulis
AGTTATTGATCAAATGTCAACAGATGTAAGTTTTTTGCTTTAATTGCTGTTTATATAACATTCAGTATAATAAAACAAATATTGCATGCAGTTGAGAGTAACATTGAAAATTTTCACTCCTTGAGAAACAATTGTCAACCGAGGCATAGCCGAGGTTGACAATAGTTTTCTCAAGGTGAAAATTTTCAATTTTACTCTCAACCACATGCAATATTTATTATAGGATTAAACATTCTTTTTGAATAATTTATCAATGTGTAAACTCTGGACATTTTATTCACAAACTAAACAAGAGGTACTGTGAGCAATGCTCACTAACAATACCGCTTACCCCAATCTCCCAAAGGGTGTTGTTAATAGGTATAAATTACCTCTTTCCTGAGTGTAAAAATATGGTATGCCTTTGTAGAAGAAAATGGAAGATATAGTCCGAACACAAATCCATGGTATAAATCTATAATTTTGACCTTGAGATCAAAGGTCAAGGTCATAAAGAGGTCATGAATGTACATGACACATAGTCTCATGGTGATACACCCATGTCTTATGGTATGACTATGTCAAAACCCTATAATCAATTTTTGACCTTGAGGTCACCGTTCAAGATCATATAGAGGTCATGAAGGTACCCGACACATCGTCTCATGGTGATACACTCATGTGTCAAATATGGTATGCCTATGTCAAAGAACAAAGAAGTTATGGCCCGGACACGAATCCATTGTAAAAAAAACCTTTAATTTTGACCTTGAGGTCAAGGGTCAAGGTCATATAGAGGTCAAGAAGGTACTCGACACATCGTCTCATGGTGATCCACCTGTGTGCCAAATATGGTATGCCTATGTCAAAGAACAAAGAAGTTATGGCCCAGACACGAATCTGCACAGTCAGGCAGACGGACAGACAGACAGAGTGATTCCTATATACCCCCCTGAACTTTGTTCGCGGGGGGTATAATAAAAGTGCTTCACACTTTTATGTTTTGAAAGTTTGTGAGTAAAATATCCAGAGTTTACACATCGATAAATTCTTCAAAAAGAATGTTTGATTCTTATAATTCCAATTCGTTCCCTGTATTATCAATTTCAATAATTTGAATAGTTTCCCTGCACTATGTTATTTATTTTCAGGCCTGTATGTATATATAGCGTTTTTGGATTTATTGATGTGTATATTCTCGTTTAGATTTATTTATGTCCGATCAAAACAATTGTAATAAATAACATTGGAATCATATATTATCATACTTTCATGTAATTTAGTCAAATCTGATTGGTCAAGAAACATTTGAAAAAACATTGTTACCCTTTGAGAACAGAAACCACACGCTCTAGGGTATAGTATCTAGCAACGGGTAACAGTACTTGACAACAGGTGATATTATATAAATATTGCATGTAGTTGAGGGTAACATTGAAAATTTTCACCCCAAAAAAACCATTGTCAACCGAGGCGTAGCCGAGGTTGACAATGGTTTCTCGAGGGGTGAAAATTTCAATGTTACCCTCAACTACATGCAATATTTGTTTTATTATACTGAATGTTATGAAACGTGGAAAGCAGAAAAACTTACGTCTGTTGACATTTGATAAATCACTGTCGTGCGATATTTTGTATTTCGATGCGGGTACTCGCGTTTATTACAAACGCTAAAATACGTCGTCTAGCAATCTACGGCGAACCGTACGCGCATAAATTTGACGCATGTGATAATTTTTTATAATATCACCCGTTGTCAAGTACTGTTACCCGTTGCTAGATACTATCACCCTGGGTCGCGTGTTTTCTGTTCTCAGAGGGTAACAATATGTTTTTTCAAATGCTTCTCGACCAATCAGGTTCGAGTATTTTACATGAAAGTATAATAATATAAAAATTATCACATACATCAAATTAATGCATGAACGGTTTGCCATAAATTGTTAGACAACATGTTTGAGCGTTTGTAATAAACGCAAATACCCACATTGATATACAAAACATTGCATGACAGCGATTAATCAAATGTCTACAGACATTAGCTTTTCTGCTTTGTTATTTATGTAACATTCAGTATAATAAAACAAATATGGCATGTAGTTGAGGGTAACATTGTAAATGTTCACCCCTCAGGAAACCATTGCCAAGCTCAGCTGCACCTTGGTTGACAATGGTTTTTTCGGGGAGAAAATTTTCAATGTTACTCCCAATTACATGCAATATCTATATAATGCTAAATCATCGTAAAGCAGTGGCTCCTCTTTAAAATGCTCAAAAGTTTTCTTATCGACCATGCACCCTCCACAATATCACACAGGTGCAAAATTATAACTAGTTTAATCAATTTGAAACTTACTTGGGATCTTGTGGTGTCCAGTGAGATTTTACAGGCTTTAGATCTGGGAAAACATCTGGCATTTTATCAATCATTTGACATCTCTTCAAATTTTTCTTGCAGCTGTGTACGTAAATATCTCTAAATGCATCTGATCCACAATGTCTTTTTACTAGGATGATATAGAGAGACATTTCAAAATTTCAATGCTATTGTTCTTCAAAAAGGAACAATTTGTTACATACATTATATATACCAGCTTCATTAAATGAATAGGATTTGGCATAGGCTATGCCTGTTCCTATACAGTCAAACTTCGTTATCTCAAACTCAATGGGACTGAGAAAAAACTTCCGAGATATCTGAGGATTTGAGATATCGAGGGTAAAACACTTATAAAGAACAAGTGGGTGGGACTTCTGAATCACTTCGACATATCCGTGGTATTCGAGATATGGGTGTTTGAGATAACTATATTCAACTGTATGTGTAACCCTTGTAAGTGTTAACTGTATATTTAACCTTGAATTGTGATGGATGGACAAGCATAATAAATGGACAGAGTTATTACATATTTTCTACACTGCCTTAGCTACCCCTGAATAATGCAAAACTTTGTTGTAAGTAACTATATTTAATGCCACTGTGCACTATTCTCTACACAATATAACTGTAAGAAAGCCACTCTGTGTATCCGTAAGTTACTGTCATTTTCCAACCCAAAAATTTTAAGTGACTTTGTGAGAGTCCCCTTGCAGCTTGGACATAACTATTCTGTCTGCTGTTTGCTAACTTCCATGTCAAGAATATGATTGTTTTACATTTACGTCAATTAGACTTGAATTGAATATGAATGTTTATACGTACGACTTATCTTGGTATGTTTGTGCCGCCATACTGTCAGGCAAAGGTTCTCGGAAACTAATCCGGTCTGAACGTTTGTAATCCACGGTGTAAGTACAGTTATGATCATTTTACACTTGATTATTCTATTAATTACATTGTCAATTACCTGTATCTATACTGTCAGCTATGCTCATGAATGCAATTGTGCATAATCCGAGTTTATATTTTTGCCATGTGCTTGAAGTATGGTGCGCTGTTCATGTCATCTTCTGTAGCCGATGATTATTAACTGTAATTGTCTTGAAATATGAATTTAGTGAATTGAATTGGTAATTCATGTTCATGAGCTATTTGATTAGTGATGTAGAAATGGGATTTGTTGTATGTCAAGTATTGTATTACACGGATTCAGGTTTGAGAAATTTTTGTATGGAAAGCAGTATTTGTCATAAACTTAATTTGTTTTGTTTTTTTATTCATTGTAGCTTTTTACCACATTTACGCTGACAAACTGTGTATGACTCCACACAATGGTGAACGAGCACCACGTGTAATTGTGTGCACATGTCACATTGATGGTTAACTGTCTGTCAAAATTAACTCTGAGAGTCCTTATTGAGGCAGAATAATAACAAACCTCATTTAGATCTAATTAACTAGTCGTATGTAACTCTCTAGTCGGTAAACGGCTCTGTAGAGCTAATGTTGAATTCTTATACAGTGTCCAATACGCAAGATCGCGACTACTTTCTCCGTCTTGGTTTTAAACTTTACTTTCCCCTTTCAAAGTCTCGAGAGACCCAGAGTATGCGAGAATTTGGGCATGTTGGTAAATGATACCAGTTCTACAACTTTTGTCGTGATCGATTCACCCCATTTTAACAATGTTGTACTATCATTGCATTGCATTAGACTGTAGTAATGATTCAAGAAAGCAACATAATACGCAGAAATATCCACAACTGATAGATTTTAATGAAAATGTGGTGGATTTCCCCCCACTGCTGTTAGCCAGGAAATTCACAGAGCTGATAAGAGCTTGCATCAAAATATATAGCTTCACGAGCTAAATTCAGAAGTTCATTTTTCCTGTATCCAGACGTTTTTACACACCTTTCATTTAAAATTGCTTTTAATTGTGGAAAGCACATGGAGGTTAAATCGTCTTCCGATACCATGTTTTGAATAAACAAAAAATGCCCAAGATCGATACGCTTTTCTGGACTTCTTTACAAAAGAGTTCCGATAACTCGGTATTTACGATCTTGCGTATTTTAAATAAAGATTATTTGATAACATATTTGATTTGAATTAGAACAAAGTAATTCACCTATCAAACTGTGTTTAAACATAAAATGACCTGTGTCCATGCTGGCTACCACCTGACATTATATTTTTTTGTAATTAATCACTATCTAGAGCGTGATAATTACTTTTCCATTATGCAAGTTATCACGTAGTTACCATTGTAGTCACCTTATCTACCCACAAACCTATACAGTGATTCATCATTATGCGTAAATTATCACGTTTCCATCCATGTACCAACAATGCAGTGATTCCTTATTTAGGTCAATATAAGTATCTCGAATACAAGTTATTTCAAATATCCACTTATGTTGAAGTCGATAGCCAGTCCTGCCAGTATTCCTTACATAAATGATTTGAAAAACTCCTGATATCTTGAATACATGCAGTAACATCAAATACCCTGCTTATGTCAAAGATCCCAAGTCATAATTTTGCCTGGGGTATCTCGGAGTGTGGTCAGTATACCAGTCTGCTAAAGATTCCTGGTCTCGCTACCTCCCACTTCCTTACCAGTGGATATTCACATGTT